>NC_067398.1:679630811-679873311 GCF_016432865.1 Antechinus flavipes | reverse complement strand
GGACTTTGGATCTGTTGAAAACTGGAAATCTTCATTTCCAGGTGAAGAACCAGACTCTCTTGAACAAAAATGAGCATCCCCAAGGAATCCCCATAATACACAGGGCAATCTAAATGGACGCCCAGATAAGTTATCTTAACTCACCATGTCACTAACTTAAAACTTCATTATCCCAGACAAGAAACTTCATGTGTGGATATTCAGTTGACAACTCAAGACTGCTTCAATCTCAGCCACATCGCCATGATTCCTGCCTTTCGCAAATCTAGAAAAAACTCGTGTCACTTGAGCATCAGTTAACAACTTGGGAGAGAATGTGGTTTGTAATTTTTCCCACCAGGTGGTGCACTACAACCATTAGCTGAGTGGTCTCCTCAAGGTCATTTTGACGCATGTGCAAAGGGTCTCTTTTCATACAAGCAGTGAACTCTGCCAAGCCACTGGCTTCAAAAGGGCCTTGCCACAAAAACAAAAAACAACACTCGGTGACCTGAGTTTCAAATTCTACCCAAGGAGTTAATTATTAAATGTCACACCCAAACTATTAGAATTTGAGACCTTTTATTCACTGTAGCCCTACCCCAAAGTTTGGCTGGAAGGAAAATATCAAAATAAAGCTCAAATACAGCTTAGGTCTGCATTTCCTTAATGGGAATAATGGACTCCAGCTCCCACATAAGTGTCACCAAATAAAATGGAGATTGAGTTTGAGGCAGCCTTTGCTTCATGATTTACCCTCTATCCCTTCCTCCCCTCCTCAAAGAATAAGATAATGCATAAGGACAGGGCACTGACAGGCCAACAATCCCCCCCCAGGGGGTTGAGACGGTGAAGACTGCAGAACGGTCATTTTCCTTTAGCTGGTCTGTGTTTTCTGATTTGTTGTTGTTTGACCTTCATTCTTGAAAATGACCATGACCTCAGGGAGATGATACCATGACATGCAAATGAATTGGATTTAAGGGAAGGAGAGAAGGCTGTTCAAGGTCACCTGCCTTATTTTCTCTTCCAGAGCCATCTGGATCCAGTGGCCAGATAAAGATCAGGATGACATGGCCCTGGATGCAATGGAAGATCTTGGCCTTTTTAAGCTAAGGTCTTTAGCAGTACTCTTAGTGATAGGGAGGAAGTTGGGCAAGATTCAAATATCCTGATTTGGCTCCTGAGCTCCAGCAACAGGAACCATGACGGTCGTCTTCTTTGAAGAGCGCATTTTTATTCCCCAATTGACAAATGGTCAAAGGATATTAACAGACAATTTTCAGTTGATGAAATTATATCTATAGTTATATGAAAAAGTGCTCTAAATCACTATTGATTAGAGAAATGCAAATTAAAACAACTCTGAGGTATCACCTCACATATTTCAAATTGGCTAAGATGACAGGAAAAGGTAATGATAAATATAGGAGGGGATGTGGGGAAACTGGGACACTGATGCATTGTTGGTGGAATTATGAAATGATGCAAGCATTCTGGAGAGCAATCTGGAACTATACCCCAAAGGACTATAAAATTATGCCTACCTTTTGACCCAGCAGTGCCATTACTGGAACTGTATCCCAAGGAAATTTTAAAGGAGGGAAAGGGACCGATATGTGCAAAAATGTTTGTAGTAGCTCTTGGTGACAACAAATTGGAAAATGAGTAGATGCTGATCAGATGGGGAATGGCTGAACAAGTTGTGGTATATGAAGGAAATGGAATATTGTTCCATAAAAATGATGAACAAGTTGATTTTAGAAAGGCCTAGAAAGATCTGCACAAACTGATGCTGAGCGTAACAAGCAGAACCAGGAATACACTGTATCCAGTAACAGCAAGAATGTGCAATGATCAGCTATGAAAGATTTGGTTCTTCTCAGTGATTCAGTGATCCAAAGCAATCCCAATAGACTTTGGACGGGAAAATGCCATCTGCATCCAGGAAAAGAACTAAGGAGACTGAATAAAAATGTTCATTTTTATCTCTCCCATGATTTTTTCTTTTTGCTCTGATTTTTCTCTCCCAACATGATTCATAAAGTGATGTATATTAAACTAAATAAATTTACTAGAAAAAAAAAGCTTTTGAAGGAGTCTTGAAGGATCAGGGTCCCACATCTTATTCTTGGAATCTCCCAAATTTTGGATTATCCACTATTGCAACATCTGTAAAGCTCCAATTTTAAGCAGGATTTTTCCCTTTCTTGTAGGGAAACCCTGCCCAAGTGCTTCTACAGGAATTCCATATATACCGAGGCTACTTGGGCAGGCTTCTCCACCAAGTCACCATTAATTTCTCCAGGGGGAAGAGGGAGAAATCTACTCCTCCAAAATAAAGGTCCACCCATGTGTGCTTTGGTCTGGAAATCCATTGGAAAGAAAGGGAGGAAAAACCTATTGGCTCACTTTTATACACCATGGAGGGAATGGAACAAGCTTCTAGTTCTCCTGAATAGTTGACTGGAGGCAGGGAGAGATTGGGCATCAAAGGTCCATCTGAAGGATACTTCTCATGGAGGCAGCCATTTGTATCAATACCCAGTTGAGAAAGTGCAGAAACTTCTCTGATTTGATTCGCAGTAACTGGCATAAGATGTTGACATCGATGTAATTTCTGTTGGATTGTTTTCCCATTTTCTCAGAAGTTCTTATTAAATAGACAGGGAGCTCTTGTTTGAGTAATCTATGTAATTTAGTTTATTGAATACTCTGTTATTGAGTTGAATTATTTCTGACTCTTCTTTGTCTAGTCTGTTCTATAGATCTACTCTTTTCTCTTTTCAAAAATAGCATCAAATGGATTCGATAATTACTGTTTGAGATCTGGAAGTGTTTTTCCCTTGTTCTCCTATTTTTTTTCATTATTTTCCTTGATATTCTAGATATTTTGTTCTTCCAAATGGATTTTTTCTTATTATTTTGTCTATCTCTATAAAATTTTTTTGGTAGCTTCTTTGGAATAGCATTAAATATATCAACTAACCTTAATAGTATTGCCATTTTTATTATATTCCTATAATTCAACAAGAAGGCTTATCCAACTAGGATAAAAACGCTTGTCCAAATATTTAACTGTTCTTTATGTCCCAATTAGCTCCTAAGATAATTCTGAGACTGGTCATTTTCCATTAGCCAAGAGAATTGTCCCTTCTTAGTCACACAGAAAAAAGTATTCACATTTTGACGAAACACCAGGTATTAACCCCTTTTCATCACTGATGATATAAACTGATGGGGGTTGGGTGTAGGCAGAGAACAAATGCTTCTTTGAAGAGGGATAATGAATGAACAGCCTATATGTTCCACTTTGGGTGAAACCCCTCTCCCCCAGCAATTTGTGGAAGGACATGGATAAAGTGGCACAGGATGGGCCGGAATGGATGAAATGGAATGATGACAACCAATCATTTTCCCTTTGTGTGCATCAGGGTCTGTTGGGAAATAAATCCTTATTTGGAATTGAAGAAGAAAAAGAACTAAATGTTTTTATTTTTAAAGATTACATCTGTAATTTCTTTGATGTGAGAGTAGGTATTGGTCAACTTTGCTAAAATATCCAATTATAGATAGTTTGGATATTTGAACGGAAGATGGATTAAAGAAAGGAAGAGACCAGACTAAAAGCAAAAAGTCTAAGCAGAAGGCAATTGCAATAATTCAGGGGAGAGGTAATGAGGATCTGAACCAAGGTTGTGGCTGCTTGAGGGAAGGGACAGAGACACATATAAGAGATGTGGACATAGAGACTTCATGACTTAGTAACTAATTGAATGTGCGGTGTGAGATAGAGGGAAGTGTTGAAGACAATGCTGAGGTTTCAAACCTGCTTCTGCCATTAGACCATAAGCAACTTGAGAGCAAAACTATCTCTTGCCTTTCTTGGTTTTCCCAGTGCTGATCACAAAGCATAGGGCATAATAGGTGATTCAAAAATATTTGTTGACTGATTAGGAAGAGGTGGAAGAGTGGTAAGATATTGAGGGAAAATAATGAATTGACTATGTTGAGTGTGATAGGTCTAGTTGGTAATAGCTATCAGTTAGTTGATGATGTGAATCTAAAATTCAAAACAGTAAAAAGGGTTAGCTCTGTAGATTCAGGAGTAAGGTGCATAGAGATGATTATTGGACTCATGGGAACTTTACCCATGAGAAAGGGTAAAGAAAGGGTTTACCAATAAGAAGGCCTGTTTTGGGGGGAAAGGTGTTATTTGGGTCTGTCATACATGATGCTCAGCAGACGAGACTAAGAAATTATCAGACAGGTAGGAAGAGAATCAAGAGAGAACATTAACTTGAAAACCCAGAAGGGAATTTTTGGGAGGAAGAGAAGTGTCAAATTTGGAAGCCATGGCACAGTTGAGCATCTAATGCTTTAGAGAGGTCAAAAATAAAATCTGACGAATGTTGGAGGGGATGTGGGGAAAGTGGGACAGTAATACATTATTGGTGGAATTGTGAACTGATCCAATCATTCTGGAGAGCAATTTGGAATTATGCTCAAAAAGTTCTCAAACTGTGATACCCTTTGACCCAGCAGTGTCTCTACTGGGTCTGTATCCCAAAGAGATCTTAAAGGAGGGAAAGGATCCCATATGTGCGAAAATGTTTGTGGCAGCCCTCTTTGTAGTGGCAAGAAACTGGAAACTGAATGGATGCCCATCAATTGGAGAATGACTGAATAAGTTATGATATATGAATGTTATGGAATATTATTGTTCTGTAAGAAACGACCAACAGGATGATTTCAGAGAGGCCTGGAGAGACTTACATGAATTGATGCTAAGTGAAATGAGCAAAACCAGAAGATCATCATACATGGCAACAAGAAAATTATACGATGATCAATTCTGATGGACTTGACTCTTCTCAACAATGAGATGATTCAACCTAGTTCCAATGGTCTTGTGATAAAGAGAGCCATTTATAACCAGAGAGAGGACTGTGGGAACTGAGTGTGGATCACAATATAGCATTTTCACTTTTGTTGTTATTTGCTTGAATTTTGTTTTCTTTCTCATTTTTCTTCCTTTTCGATCAGATTTTTCTTGTGCAGCAAGATAATTGTATAAATATGTATGCCTATATTCAGTTTACATATATTTTTACATGGTAAAATGGTAAAAAAAAATTTTTACCATGTTTAATGTATATTGGATTACTTGCCATCTAGGGGAGGGAATGGGGGAAAGGAGGGAAAAATTGGAAAAGAAGGTTTTGTAAGGGTCAATGTTGAAAAATTTTCCTTGCATATGTTTTGAAAACAAAAACCTTCAATAAAAAAAGAAAAAGTTCTGGGAAAAAGTGACTGGATTTAGCAAAGAGATTGTTGGCAGCCTTGAAAAGTGCAGTTTCTATTAAGAGATGAGATGGGAAGCTAGATGGCCCTGAAATATTGTCCAACTCAGATTAATTGTAATAATCGATCTTGGTCCCAGATGTTATTTTCCTTTGCTTAGTGTAAAGATGAGGGAGGGGAATATGGGGACAGAATATTGTGTTCACTGTCTGATATGTTTGCTTCATTAGTCAGGTTTTGCTTAAAGCTTTCTTTCTTTAGGCAATTCAATGGTGTGTGTGTGTGTGTGTGTGTGTGTGTGTGTGTGTGTGTGTAATAGTATTAAAGTCTGCTGTAAAGGTTTGGAAGGATTTTGAAGATCCAGATGACCTGAAGAAGTCAATGAATTGGGAAGCCAGAGTTGAGGAGATGACATGAATATTGGAATACCCAAGCATAATGAAGTTTTAGAGATGGATGCTGTGAGTCAGGTATGGAACTCCTCGAGAAAGGAGAGGGAAGAGTCTGAGGGTCAACATATAAATGCAACCAGGATATGGACAAAATTATATAAATGGAGTGAATGTCAGATGAAGTGAGATTACTGATTGCTAGTGGCAAAAGAAGTTTCTGGAAATGTTGATGGAAAGTGACCTATATTTTTTCTTGACCCAGTGTACCTATGCCACAAAGGAAGTAGGTTGAAAAAGAGATGGAATTTCTTATGGGGAGGAACAGGTTTCTTTAAGTACAAGGATATGGAGGAAAGACTTGATGCAGCACTCATATCTACTTTGGATGTCTCCCCTTCTTGGTCCTCTACCTCCAGCTCTAATATTTTTTAAATAGAATTTTATTTTTCCAAATACATGTAAAGATAGTTTTCAAAGTTCTTTTTTGTAAAACTTTTTTTTCTCACTCCCTCTGTTATCTCCCCCTCTCGAAGATAGCAAACAATCTGATATAGATTAAATGTGTGCAATTCTTTTAAATGTATTTCCATATTTGTCATGTTGTATGCAAACAAATCAGATCAAAAGGGAAAAAACTATGAGAAAGAAAAAAATAAATAAGGAAGCAAACAATAATACCAAAAAAGGTGAAAATACTATGCTTTGATCCACATTCAGCCTTCATGGTTCACTCCTTGTACCATTGGCATTTTCCATTCCAAATCTGTTGGAATTGCCTTGAGTCACCTCATTGCTGAAAAGAACCAAGTCCATCACAATTGATCATCACATAATCTTCTTGTAACTGTGCACAATGTTATCTTGGTTCTACTCACTTCACTTAGCATGTCTCAGTCTCTCCAAGTCTTTCTGAAATCATTCTATTGATCATTTCTTATAGAAAATTAATATTCCATAATATTCATATACCATAACTTATTCAGCCATTCCCCAACTCAGAGACATCCACTCAATTTCCAGTTTCTTGTCACTACAAACAAAAACAAAATCAAACAAACAAACAAAAAAAGCCACCCTCCCTTTCTTTGGCTAAGGCAATTAGCGTTAAGTGACTTGCCCAGGGTCACACAGATAGGAAGTGTTAAGTGTTTGAGGTCAGATTTGAACTCAGGTCCTCCTGACTCCAGGGTTGGTGCTCTATCCACTATACCACCTATCTGCCCCAAGACCTAACATTTTTGACTAGGATAGTGTGCAGTCTCAGATTGAACAAAAATGAAAGAAGAAAACAATGATTTTTTTTTTTAAAGAAAGGCTGGCTTTGCTAGGAAAGCTACTTCTTAGATTGTGCCCAGAGCAAGAGAGGTTTTCTTACTATGAAATATCCCACTGAGTAAGGTATTGTTACCAACTGGGATGATGTGGAGAAAATCTGACATCGTATCTTCAAAACTGAGTGGCATATATCTCTATGGGGCCTGCATCCCAAAGAGATCATAGAAAGGGGAAAAGGACCCACGTGTGCAAAAATGTTTGTGGCAATCCTTTTTGTAGTGGCAAGGAAATAGAAACTGAGTGGATGTCCAATGGGAAATGGCTGAATAAGTTATGGAATATCAAGATAATGGAATATTATTGTTCTGTAAGAAACGACCAGCAGGATGATTTCAGAAAGACCTGGAGAGACTTACATGAACTGATGCTAAGGGAAGTGAGTAAGAATCAGGAGAACATTGTACAACTTTGAACAGCACCAACAGTATTATGTGATTAACAATTCTGATGGATTTGGCTCTTTTCAACAGCAAGGTGATTCAGGCCAGGCAGGTTCCAATAGTCTTGTGATGGAGAGAGCCATCTGCATGCAGGGAGAGGACTATGGGGACTGAGTGTGGATCACAACATAGTATTTTCAACTTATTGTTTGCTTGCATTTTGTTTTCTTTCTCATTTTTTCCCTTTTTGATCAGATTTTTTGTGCAGTATGATAAATGTAGAAATATGTATAGAAGAATCCCACATGTTTAACATATATTGAATTGCTTGCTTCTAGGGGAGCGCTCAGAGGGGAGGGAGGGAGAAAAATTTAGAATACAAGGTTTTGCAAGGGTGAATGTTGAAAATTATCTATGCTTGTTTTGAAAACAAAAAGCTCTAATAAAAAAAAAATGAGCTGAATGTAATCCCTGAGGAGCATCATGTTCTGCTTACAAAAGCTTCTTAAAACCCCAAAGAGAAAAGATGACACAGATTATGTCTGAGATTTTCAACACCCCAACCATATATGTTACTATCCAGGTTGTTATCTCTGAAAGACTCTGGTTATACTATTAGTATCATTATGGATGGTGATGGTGATGTCTATACTGTGTCCATCTATTAGTTAGACTCTTCCCCATGTCATCTTTCATCTGGATTTGGCTATCCATGATTTGACAGACTATCCCATGAAGATAATGATAGAAAGAAGCAAAAACATCATGACCATAGCTGAAAAGGAAATTGTTTATGACATCAAAGGGAAACTATGCTATATTGCCTTGGATTTCAAGCAGAAGATAGCCATATCTACATCATCTTCTTCCTAGAAAAAAGCCAGGTCTTCATCATTGGCAATGATATCCAAAGACTCTCTTCCAGTCATCCTTCCTGAGTATGAAAAGCTGTGGTTTCCGTATTCATGAGACAACTTTCAGTTTTATCATAAAGAAGAATCAAAGTGGCAGAGTTCCTAATTCACCCAACATGCTTCCTTCACAACAACTTAGAAAATGTGCCAGATCTAATTCTAATTAGGAAAATTAATAAAAAGTCACAGTGAGTCATTTTTCCAGCCCAGGGCAACTTAAAGAGACAAACAGAGAGATCTGCAGATATTGTGATAGAGGCTGGCCAGAAACATGAGAGATATCAGCTGTAGTGAGGAACATTCTAGCCCCCAGGGATAGAAAAGGGAATGAGACAGAGTATAAGACCAGGAAGCTGAAAAGCAGAAAGACACCCCAGGGAATTCACATCTAGTGCTGAGTGTAGGAACAGGTATTATTTGGTACCTCTGTTGCCAATTACTCAGTTGTGGGCAGAAAGAACAGTAACAAACAAGCCTTAGTTGAGTATTGAGCAAGGAACAATTTCCAAAACCATAGCTATGTGACTCTAAATTCAGGACCAACAACTCAGTTCTATTTTTTTTTTTAACAGTAGCTAAGTGGTGCAGTGGTTAGAGTGGCAGCCCTCAGAAAGTTTTATTTTCTTGAGTTCAAATTTGGCTTCATAGTCTTACAAGCTGTATGACCCTGAGCAAGGCATTTAACCCTCTTTACCTTAGTTTTCTCATCTGTAAAATGATCTGGAAAAGAAAATGACAAGCCATTTCAGTATCTCTGCCAAGAAAATCCCACATAGGTCATGAAGATTTGGACACAACTGAAAAATGAAAAGCAACAAAAACAACATAAGCTTGCAGGGAACAATCAATTCAGAAGTCCTAGATGAGTCAGTACTTAAGTTGCTCTGAACCTGAAGAACTTACCAGTGGGCTAACAATGACTGAATCCAGCAGCAGTGTGCTGAAACTCAACCATGCAACTTATAAAGCTTAGACCGAAAGGGGTGTGAACAGATCTCTCTCTGGATCAGACTGATTTGGGTGCTCTGAAAACTTGCCAGACTGAGTTATGAAAGCAACAGAAAGATAAGAGTACAGAAGCACAGGCTAGACATTGTACCCCTCCTTACAAGAATTAGAAAGATCTCAGGACCAACTTAAAGTCCAAAATCAAGAAATAGACTTAAATAAAGAGCAAGTTTGTTTTTTTTTTAAGAACCTCACCATAAAAATGAGTTTCCTAAGGACCACATGAATTAAAAAGCTATGTGAAGCCAATTGATTCTAATTTATAGAAACTAATTTTTAATAGGTAAAGAAAGGAGTCTTATCAAATTCCTTCTATGCATAAATATGGTCTTGATATCTAAACCAAGAAGAGTCAAAACAGAGAACGAAAATCACAGATCAGTTTCTCTAATAAATATTGACATAAATATTTTAAATAAAATACTAGCAAGGAGATTATAGCAATTTATCACAAAGATCATATGCATAGGCTGCGTATTTTTACCAAGAATGCAGGGTTGATTCATTATTAGGAAAACTATAATCATAATTAACATACTAATAACCAAAACATCAAAAATGATTGTTATTTTAGTAGATGGAGAAAAATATTTCAACAAAATACAATCTCTATTCTTATTTAAAATAAACAAAAACATCAGTAAGCATAGGAATAAATTGAACTTTGTCTAAAATGATTAGTAGTAATTATCTGAAACCAACAGCAAGCATTATCTGTAATAGAGGAAAGCTAGAACTGCCTTTCCAATAAGAGTAGGGATGAAGTAAATATGTTCTATATCACCATTAATTATTAAATGTTATACTAGAAGTGCTATCTATTGAAATTTAAAAAAAGAAAAGAAAAAGACACTGAAGGGATAAGCATAGATAAAGAGAAAATAAAAGTTTAATTTTTTTGCAAGTGGTTTGCAGAATCCTTAAGAGTCAACTAAAAACTAATTGAAACAATTAACAACTTCAAGAAAGTTGCAGAATATAAAATAAACCTACATTAACAAAGTCCAGCAGGAAGAGATAGAAAGAGAAATGCCATTTAAAGCTACTTACAATGTAAAACAACTGCCAAGACATACACGCAATTATATGAACACAATTATAAAAATTCTTTGTAAAATAAAGATAGATCTAAGCAACTGGAGAAATTTTAATTGCTCATGGGTAAGCTGAAACAATGTTAAAAACAATTATTTAAATTTACTTATTCAGTGCCATACTAAGAAATATATCAAAGAATCACTTCAAAGAGCTAGGGAAAAATATCAAAATTCATCTGGAGGAACAAAAAGTCAAGAATAACAAGGCATTCAACAACAAAAAACAAATGAGAAGGAACAGGGATCTATGCAAAAAAGGCTGTAATTGTCAAAACAGTATATTACTGGGAAACAGATTAAGTACATAATGTACAGAAGCAAATGAGTCCAGTAATTTAGTGATGGACACAAAGATCCCAGGTATTTGGGCAAAAATTCAATATTCAAATTTTGGGACTAATCAGAGAAAAAGCAACATTCAAAAACTGTGGGGAAACAGGAAAGTAGTTTGCAAGAAACTAGGTATAGACTAACATTTCACAATATATACCAAGAAAAGGTCAAAATGGAAATAAAATTTAGGCATAAAGACTGACATAATAAGAAAATTAATGGAGCACAGAAGAAATTACCTTCATAAGATCCTCAGAATATAGGAAGATTATGACAAATAAGAGCTAGAGAAATTCATAAGAGGTAAAATAGATCATTTATAATTACATAAAATCAAACCATTTTTATACAAGCAAAATCAATGTAAGCAAAATCACAGGAAAAGCAGACAAGTGGGGGGAAATGTCTTTGTAGTAAGGTTTTTTTTTTTTTTTGGCAAAGGTTTTATTTGTAAGATATATAGGGAAATGAATTAAATTTACAAGAATAAGGGCTAGATCCCCCATATGATAAATAACCAAAAAATTGGAATAGGCAGTTTTTAGAGGATGAAATCTAAGCTATCAATAGCCATAGAAGAAAAAGTTATAAATCACTACTTTTTAGAAAAATGCAAATTAAAATAACTCTTGAGTTACCATTTCATACCAATAAGATAGACCAAGATAATAAGAAAAAAAGAATAAGGAAAAGAAAATGACAAATAGTGGAAAGGGTGAGGAAAAATAGATACACCAATGTACTGTTGGTATAACTATGAACTAGAGCAACAATTTTGAAAAGCAATTTTTAACTATGCCCCCAAAGTTAGTAATCATTACTAGTTCTATATTCTGAAGAAATCAAGGGCTCATAAGTACAAAAATATTTATAGGACCTCTTTCTGTGATTGCAAAAAAAAAGGGAAATGAGATAGATGCCTATCATTTGGGGAATGGAGAACAAGTTATAGTATATGAATGCAATGTAAAACTATTGTGATATAAAGAGTGATGAAGGTAATGGTTTCAGAAAAACCTGGGAACACTTGTATAAAGTGATACAAAGTGAAGTGAATGGGAGCAAGAGGACAACATATGTAATAACCATATTATAAATAAAATAAACTTTGAAAGATTTAATACATCTGAACGATACAATGACTAAACACAGTTATAAAAGATTCATGTTGAAATATATTATCCACCTCTAGAAAGAGTGCCAATGAACTCAGAGTACAGAATAAAGCATATTCTCTTCTCTTTATTTTTTTGGATAACTAATGCAGACATTTATTTTTAGGATCAGGGTTAGGATTGTAATATATTTGTAATGGATTGTATTTTTCTCAATGGGTGAGGAAGTGAAAAGATGGAGGAAGAAAATTTCCAATTGAAAATTAAATAAAATTGGCTTTTAAAAAAGAAATCAATTTAATCACAAAGTGTAATGCTAATATCCCAAAGGACCTGTTGGTAACATATTTTTTAAATTGTTGAACTTTCTACTGATTTGATCTATTGTTCAAATTAACAATCGTTCCCTTGATGTACATATCATTTATCTAAACTCAGATAGAGGTCACTTCATGTGACCAAGAGAGAATTGACTTGATACTATGGCCTAATAATGTAGAATCTGGGCTTTTGATATTCTTTGGCTATATTGTTTACTTCTATAAAGCATCAGATCTATATAAGATATGTAAAATTCATTTTTCAGCATCTAAAAGAACTGATCCAGAGTGTCCCTCCCATAGCTGACAAGAAAGTGTATACTAAAGAAAGGTTACATCTTGCCACCACCCTTAAAGAAATACATGTTAAACCCAAACTTTAGGAACCAGGGTTTTTCCCCCACTCTTAACTCAATGTTTTCCCTCAATGTCAAGGGTCTGTTACTCAACTTTAACTTATAAAAATTTTTTTACATTAACACACCTGTATATTTGGGCATCTAATTGACTTATATACGATTTTTCTTTGTCGCCTTAATGTTTTTACATTTAGTAGAATAACAAAATCATGCTAGGAGTAGAGAATCATAATGCTTAGCAAGTCATTGGGTAAGGAAAAATAAAATTAATGCAAGTAAACTGTTGTTTGTACTTTATTCTTGAAAATCTAAATAAATAAATAGAGGATGAGATTGGAAAATGAGAGTCATAGAACAAATCACTAATAATCATGGTGTTTTTTCTCTTCTCTCAACTGTGACATTCATGTCTGCTGCCTTCTGCTACATACTGGTGCTACAGCTAACTGCCACATTCACCTTCTTTGCCATGCGGCACATTCTAGTGCATGATGACTTGAAGATTGATTACAAGAATCACAGAGACCAGTCCTGAAAAGGAAATGGCAATCCACTCCAGTATCTTTGCCAAGAAAACTCCGTGAACAATATGGTCCATGGGGTCACCAAGAATTGGACACCACTGAATAACTAAAATAAATAGAACAATTCAATAGACAATTCTCTTGTATTCCCACAATATTTCATCCATGCTTTCTTCCATATCATGTTTCTTTGTGCAGCAAAGTGGCTTTCATTGGATCTCAATCCGTCGTTTTTGGCATATCAAGTTTAGAGCATGACATTTTTTGGTGAGCTCTTAAGCTTACATACAATAGACTCAGTCCAGTTAAGGGCATACAAAAAACACAAGGGAAAGAATTCTTTACAATAAGAACCTGTTCTGAGGATTAGTCTGCAATATGATTAGTTACTAAAATAAATAAACAAATAAAGCTTTTATTTAAAAAATATTTCTGTCTGTATAAAGACTATTTTCATCTGTGATGCTTGGACAAAGAAATTAAATGGAATTATATATCAGTGAATACAAAAAAATTATGTCTGGTATTGGCAAGTTTGAACTTGTATTTCTTAAGAAAGAAACATAATTTTCTGAATAACTAATTATTGATTGTCCTTAGTCTGTTGGAAGTTTTTGGGTTTTTTTAATGGTATTTTTTTCCCCAAACACATGCAAAGATAGTTTTTTAACATTCACTTTCCTAAAATCTTGTATTCCAGATTTTTCTCTTTCTCTTCCTCCCTCCTCTCCCCCAATACAGCAAGCAATCTGATATAGGTTAAATTATTCAATTCTTCTAAACATATTTCCATATTCAATATGATGAGCAAAAAAAAAAAAAATCAGATCAAAAGAAAAAAAGACAGAAAAAAATCAAGCAAACAAAAAACAACCACAACAACAAAGATGAAAATATTATGCTTTGATCCACATGGTATGACCTGAATATATTTGCAAAAATAAGGATATTGGATTTTTGCTGGATATTTAATATTGGATAATTTATTGGATGACCAAGGGATTTCCCACAATTGTTCCATAACATTCATATATAATTCTTAAGTATAAATGAACCTATAAATATATACTAAATTAACTTTAAAAATATTTCAAATGTTTTCATTTATAGTAATCACTTAATAGGAAATTCTGTATTCTAATTATTGTTACAATACAGCAATAAAAGAATTTGAAAATTATGCTTTTGAAGTTCAGAACAGAAAGTGATAGTGAACATTGTGTAACTACTCTCCCATTCCTCAGTGCAATACAATAAAAATCCAAAAGTAAGATTTCTTTTTCAGTGCATTGCTTCAAAATGATAGCCCTTTAAATAGCTTAATCTGCAGCTATAATAAATGCATATTAGCTACATATTAAAACCCCAAATGATCACTAGAATTTATGGAACATTTTGAGATTTGAAAAGTGCTTTACAAGTTTGATTCTCATCACAACCCTGGAGATAGGTACTGTTTTGCCCTCCTTCCCCCTCTCCTTTTACATATGAGAAAGCTGAAAGGCTAATTAAAGGACAGAAGTATCAGCTAGGAAGTATAAGAAACTGAATTTGAACTCAAGTTTTCTTTACTCCAGACCCAGTGGTCTACTGCATCAGCTAGTTGTCTAATAAGAATTTATTAAATGCCTTCTAAGGTCCATAAATTATACTAAAGGCTAAGGAGACAAGAGAAAGGTACAAATCATTCCTCCTTTTAAGGAGTTCACATTCTAACTGGGAAGAGACTCTGAAAATGACTTTCTGATATCAAAGGCAGGCAATCTCAAAGGAAAGGCATAAATTTTAGGGGAAAGGCCTCTTTCTAAGGTGGCATTTGATCCAGAAGGGTCTGGAGGGAGAAACATTCTAATCATGGCCCAACCATCGAAAAGGAACAGAATTGGCATCTGGTGTGAGGAAGATAATAGAATACTCAGAGAGGAATAATGTGTAAGAAGTCAGGAAGAGTGGTTGGGAGGAACCCAGTTGTGAAGAACAGGGGTTAATACTACAGGCATATCTCTGAGATATTGTGGGTTCAGTTCTAGACCACTGCAGTCAAGTGGTTATTGCAATAAAGCAATCTTTTGTTGTTGTTGTTGTTTCCCAGTGCATAGAAAAGTTATGTTTACACTACACTGCAGTGTATTAAATGTGCATAATTATGTCTTTAAATAAAGCCAATGTACATAACTTAATGAAAAAAATTTTCAATCCAATTGGATATTAAGTGTTGACTGTATGCAAAACATTGGGATTACAACAAAAATCAAAAATTTCTTCCCTAAAAGAGTTAATAATTGTTTTGAGTTTTTAATGGTATTTTTTACATATGAGCAAAGATAGTTTTTAACATTTTCCTTTGCAAAATCTTGTGTTCCAGATTTTTTTCTCCCTCTCCTCCTCCTTCCCCCTACCCCAAGACTGCTGATATAGATTAAATGTGTACAATTCTTTTAAACATATTTCTATATTTGTTGAGGCGAACAGAAAAAAAAATCAGATCAAAAGGGAAAAAACAAGCAAACAATAACAACAAAAAGATGAAAAATACTATTCTGTAAAGACATTCAGTCTCCATATTTTTCTCTCTGGATGCAGATGGCTCTCTCCATCACAAGTCTATTGGAACTGCCTTGAATCACCTCATTGTTGAAAAGAGCCAAGTCCATCATAGTTGATCATTACATAATCTTGTTACTATGTACAATGTTCTCTTGGTCCTGTTCACTTCATTTAGCATCAGTTCATGTAAGTCTTTCCAGGTTTTTCTGAAATTAGCCTGCTTGTCATTTCTTATAAAACAATATTCCATTGCATTCATTTACCATAACTTATTCAACCATTCCCCAACTGATGGACATCCACTCAATTTTCAGTTCCTTGCCACTACAAAAAGGGCTGCTGAAAATATAATATTTTATTTCTAAAAAATGCAATTGAACCTTCAGCAAGTCATAATCTTTTTATATATCTTCATCTTGCCTTGTTATTGATGGCTGTTGACCAATCACGTTAGTGGTTGCTAAAGGTTGGGGTGATTATGGCAATTTCTTAAAATAAGTTACCATTGAACTTTGAAGAATGGATTAAATTTTCCTTTTACTCCAGACCCAGTGGTCTAATGCATCAGCTAGTTGTCTAATAAGAATTTATTAAATGCCTTCTAAGGTCCATAAATTATACTGAAGGCTAAGGAGACAAGAGAAAGGTACAAATCATTCCTCCTTTTAAGGAGTTCACATTCTAACTGGGAAGAGACTCTGAAAATGACTTTCTGATATCAAAGGCAGGCAATCTCAAAGGAAAGGCATAAATTTTAGGGGAAAGGCCTCTTTCTAAGGTGGCATTTGATCCAGAAGGGTCTGGAGGGAGAAACATTCTAATCATGGCCCAACCATCGAAAAGGAACAGAATTGGCATCTGGTGTGAGGAAGATAATAGAATACTCAGAGAGGAATAATGTGTAAGAAGTCAGGAAGAGTGGTTGGGAGGAACCCAGTTGTGAAGAACAGGGGTTAATACTACAGGCATATCTCTGAGATATTGTGGGTTCAGTTCTAGACCACTGCAGTCAAGTGGTTATTGCAATAAAGCAATCTTTTGTTGTTGTTGTTGTTTCCCAGTGCATAGAAAAGTTATGTTTACACTACACTGCAGTGTATTAAATGTGCATAATTATGTCTTTAAATAAAGCCAATGTACATAACTTAATGAAAAAAATTTCCAATCCAATTGGATATTAAGTGTTGACTGTATGCAAAACATTGGGATTACAACAAAAATCAAAAATTTCTTCCCTAAAAGAGTGAATAATTGTTTTGAGTTTTTAATGGTATTTTTTACATATGAGCAAAGATAGTTTTTAACATTTTCCTTTGCAAAATCTTGTGTTCCAGATTTTTTTCTCCCTCTCCTCCTCCTTCCCCCCACCCCAAGACTGCTGATATAGATTAAATGTGTACAATTCTTTTAAACATATTTCTATATTTGTTGAGGTGAACAGAAAAAAAAAAATCAGATCAAAAGGGAAAAAACAAGCAAACAACAACAACAAAAAGATGAAAAATACTATTCTGTAAAGACATTCAGTCTCCATATTTTTTTCTCTGGATGCAGATGGCTCTCTCCATCACAAGTCTATTGGAATTGCCTTGAATCACCTCATTGTTGAAAAGAGCCAAGTCCATCATAGTTGATCATTACATAATCTTGTTACTATGTACAATGTTCTTTTGGTCCTGTTCACTTCATTTAGCATCAGTTCATGTAAGTCTTTCCAGGTTTTTCTGAAATTAGCCTGCTTGTCATTTCTTATAAAACAATATTCCATTGCATTCATTTACCATAACTTATTCAACCATTCCCCAACTGATGGACATCCACTCAATTTTCAGTTCCTTGCCACTACAAAAAGGGCTGCTGAAAATATAATATTTTATTTCTAAAAAATGCAATTGAACCTTCAGCAAGTCATAATCTTTTTATATATCTTCATCTTGCCTTGTTATTGATGGCTGTTGACCAATCACGTTAGTGGTTGCTAAAGGTTGGGGTGATTATGGCAATTTCTTAAAATAAGTTACCATTGAACTTTGAAGAATGGATTAAATTTTCCTTTTACTTGAGCACTTGGAGGCCATTGTATTAATTGGCCTGATTTTATTATCGTGTCTCCGGAAATAGGTCTGAGGAGACGTAGGGAGATGACTGGTCCTGGTCTGTGAAGCAATTAGAACATACACAAAATTTATTGATTAATTTTGCCATGTATGTGTGTGGTTTGTGGCTCCCCAAGATATTTATAATAGTAGCATCAAAGATCACTGATCTCCGATTACCATATCTGACATAAACTAACAAAAAAGTTTTAAATATTGTGAGAATGACCAAAATGTGACACAGATACAATGTGAGCACATGTTGGGTAAATGGCGCCTACAGATTTTCTTGAGGTAGGGTTGCCACAAACCTTTAATTTGTAAAAAACAAAAAACAACATCTGTGAAATGAAAGTGAAACACAAGGTACCCTTTATTTGATGGGGACACCAACATTCATTAGTTCTGTGATGGCAGCAGGTGAGCCGTATTCTTTCTCCCCTAAGGACACGCAACTTCTACAATCATAGTTTTGGAGCTTAGAGACCATCTAAATATTTTACAGAAGGAGAAACTGAGGCCAGAGAGCAGGACTTGCTGACCATGTGATTTGTCTAAAGTCACCTGGGTAGATAAGTTGTAAGACAAAAGGCTCGCACAGTGACCATAGGACCCCATTTGCTTCCCTCCAACAATGTCATTGCCTGGGTCATTAGCTGTTGACTGACAGACACTAGGTGGCAAGGTGCCCCAGAAAGAAGCCCAGAGTTAGAGAAGTCCAAGGGAAAGGTGGTCTCCTCCCATTGTGAAGGGAGAGAAGTGGGGGAGGGGCGGGAAAGAGTGATGTCATAATTCAGCAATAACATGAAAATCTTCCTTAATTCCTTCCTTCTTAGTCTCCCTCAGCTTTGGCCTAGTCTTCTCCAGCTCCGGCCCAGATAAGCCCAGCAGCCATCGCCCCAGTCCCGGCTTGGTTGTTGAGGATTAGGGAGGTGGCTCTGGCCCGTATTCCCACTTGCTGAGTCTCATTTGCCGTTCGTCAGTAGCCATGGACTTGCATTTAGATGACTCCCAGGCACTCAGTCACCCTCCCAGTCTCCACAAGGGACATTCCCAGACCACCACAATACTAGACGACGTGAGCCTGCCATTGGATGGAGATGTCCCCTTTGTTCTGGGAGATGGGCTTTTAGAGAAGACAGGAGCCGTGGTCATCGACATGGGCACAGGGACTTGCAAGTCTGGCTTTGCCGGCCAGGCGAAGCCCATGTCCACCGTGGCCACCATGCTCGGCCGCCTACCAGAGAAGGCTTCAACAGCAAGCCAGCCTCAGCTGCCAACCTTCATCGGGGAGAGTGCCAGAGAGCACCCGGGACTCAGCCTGATCCAACCCCTGAGGAACGGCATCATCGTGGACTGGGAGGCAGCCGAGACCCTCTGGCACTACATTTTCTACAATGACCTGGGAGTGGCCCCCGAGGATCACGCCCTCCTTCTCTCCGATCCTCCATTCAGCCCCACGACCAACCGGGAAAAGCTGGTGGAGGTGGTGTTCGAGTCCCTTCGCTCTCCGGGCATGTACGTGGCCTACCAGTCAGTGCTCTCCGTCTATGCCCATGGACTGGTCAGTGGGCTGGTGGTGGATACAGGCCATGGTGTGACTCACACCGTCCCCGTATATCAGGGCTATAACCTGCCCCACGCCACCGAGCGGATGGATTTAGCTGGGGCCCACCTGACAGCCTTCCTGGCAGAGATGCTCCGGGGTGCCGGCTACCCCTTCACTGACCGGGACACCTCCCTGGTAGAGAGCATCAAACACCAATGCTGCTACGTAGCTGCCGACTTCATCACGGAGCAGAACCAGCCCGCCATGGCCAGCCGAGAGACCTTCCAGCTGCCCGACGGCCAGGTCATCAGCCTTGGCAAAGAGCGTTTCCAGTGCCCCGAGCTGCTCTTCAACCCCCCAGAAATACCAGGACTTGTACCACTGGGCATCCCTGACATGGCCAAGGAAAGCCTGAGGAAGGTGCCCAACGAGGCCCGGGAAGACGTTTCCCAGAATGTCCTGCTTTGTGGGGGTTCTTCCCTCTTCCCGGGGCTAGAGCAGCGCTTCACCAAGGAGCTGCTCCAAGGGGCACCTCCCCAGACCTGCATAGCCGTGTGTGCCCAGCCCCTGAGGAACTACTCTGTGTGGATTGGAGGCTCCATCCTTGCTTCTCTCCGAGCTTTTCAATCCTGCTGGATCCAACGGGCCCAGTATGAGGAGCAGGGACCCTACATCGTCTATCAGAAGTGCTATTGATGCCAGTGGGTAGGCGGGTGGGTACCAAGGAAGCAATAAAGGAAGAAGCTATATGAACCCAGAGCCAAGCCCCCTGCTTTGTCCTCTCACGTTGTACTCCTGTTGTCCCCACCCCCAGACTTTTCTGTTCTCTTCATATCCTCCTCTTATTGCTTCTCCCTTCTCCCCTCAAACCACAGGCAATCTGGCAGACAGTAGTAACAGGATCCGTGTATGAATCCCAGCTCTGCAAGTGTGACCGTGGGCAAATTATTTAATTCTCAGCTCCAGGGACCCAGGAACTCCTGATCTCTAAAATCTACAAGGGTGTCTTCAAAGTTGGAAACATCCAACTCAGGATCAATGTTTAGTCACCTGTACTCAAGGAAAGAAAAACAAAACTGAGAAGACAGCACATCGGATAGACAGGAAAAGAGAGCACTGGAGACCAGTGTGCTGAGTGGACTGCTCCCCGGGGTTCAACTGTTGCTTTGCTTTGCTGAAGCATCCTCCATCTGCTGCCATTTTAAGATTGCTTCTTGATCCCCAGATCCTTCAAGCACAGAGCATATGTGTCCCTGGAAGTGACTTGGGAGAACTCAGTCACCAAATGCATGGGATGCTTTCCAGGCTCATTATTCCAGACTTGTAGATTTAGAACTGGAAGGGACTTTAGTAATCATTTAATTCATCCCTTTTCCTCCCCATTCCCATTTTACAGATTTGAGAAATGAAACTCAGAGGAAGGGAGAGGGGTCACACCACTGGGGCATAAGATCTGGGATCTGAACTCAGATCATCTAGCTCTAATTCTGCTTTGTCACACAACCCCCATTTTTCTCTGGATCTCTTTGGAGTTCATCCACATGAGCCTGTCCTTATGGCTGACTATGCCTTTCCTTGAAAGTTCTGCCCCTCTCTCAGTTGTGGTTTAAATTTCATGTCCAAGTCTGTTCTCACTAGCAGCTATATGGACTTGATATGGAGCGCCATTTTTTTATGCCTTAGTTTCTTGCAAGATTTAGTGTGTAGCTTATATTCATTGTTTTGGAGTTCTTGGCATTTATTGGAACTCCTCATCTGGGGGTTATCTCTAGCCCTTAGTCCATTGGTAGAGCAAAGATAAAAAAACAATCCAATGATGTCTCTTTTTCAACTAAATTTTCTATCTCCATTTATTTCCCTGCCTTCTTTTGGAAAGATCAGTTCAGAAGCATGTCTGACCAGAAGTGGGGTGGTAGTCAGGGCTCAATATCAATCAATGATTCAATAAAAAGTAATTAAATGCCTACTATGATCCAGACACTGCGAGAAATTGAGTTACAAAGACAGATAAAAAAGTCCCTCCCCTCGGAGTGCTTATACTGCAGGGGTCCTCAAATTACGGCCCTGAGGGCTAGATGCAGCAGCTGAGGACGATTATCCCCCTCACCCAGGGCTATGAAGTTTCTTTATTTAAAGCCCACAAAACAAAGTTTTTGTTTTTACTATAGCCTGGCCCTCCAAAATCTGAGGGACCGTGAACTTTAAAAAGTCTGAGGACCCCTGTGATGTGTGGAATGTTCAGGGAGGACTAGCTGTTCATCCACCTTTGGTGACCACTTTCATCCAACTCTCACCTGTGGCTCTAAGAAGTTGCAGCATGAACAGGGGCAGGTAAAACCGTCTCGACAAATGGGCTAAATTAGGTTGAGATAACCAAAGGGTCTCAAGCCCATCAATGAATTAGGGGGATGTCTACCCAATCATGTAAAGGCTTCCCTAATGGAATGGGCAATTGAGAACAATTTGTTCCAGTGGCCACAGAGGCGGCTGAAGCAGAGGCTGTGAAGTGCTTAGAGCCTGGCCAGACATCAGAGCTGCCAAGGTCACCCACTATTTCCTGGGCCCTCACCTGGGTCTTGCCACTGGACCTCAATGACTCTGCGAGAGTGAGTTGGAGAAGTTTGTAAAACTGTCACAAATTCAAGGTGTGCAAAAGTAATTCCTGTGATGTTACTGTTCTCTTCAAAAACAAAAGATGAACAACAGCAAAAAAAAAATAAGAAAAATCCTGGCAATTTCGTCATGACTAGAAGCTTTCTTTGTCTTCTGTCCCAATTTCTTTTGTTTCCTCCTGTGCTCAACTTACTTTTCTGCTTTTTCTATTAATATCTTCATATGTTTTCTTCTCCTGGGCTCCTTGATCACTTCTAATGTCTCAAATCAGGATCTGCTGATGATCCAGTGACTTACTTTTATAAACTTCATGAGGTAAAATATAAGAAATATGTCTTTCAGGTATGAGTCTGACATTTTTATGTAATCCTATAATAACAGATTATATAATCTGATGTAATCTTAACACAGTCCTCAAACTGTTACTTGACATATTATTTTGCCATTTATAACTTTAAAACTCCAAAAGTTGACATACAAATGAGCCAATAGGTCACAGTACCTGCTAGTCTGTACATACTTTAAACACTGGTCTTTTTTCAAACAGGTCCTCTTTCTAAAGTCATTAGTTGGGTGATTTTTTTTTTATCTGCTCTGTCTCTCAAAACTTCATCTGAGAGATTATTTTCCACAAATGAATTTAAAAATTTTTTTCTTAGACAAATGTTCTTTGCCTACTCCATTCTACAATTCAACTATTTAAATTTCATGTCCAAGTCTGTTCTCACTAGCAGCTATATGGACTTGATATGGAGCGCCATTTTTTTATGCCTTAGTTTCTTGCAAGATTTAGTGTGTAGCTTATATTCATTGTTTTGGAGTTCTTGGCATTTATTGGAACTCCTCATCTGGGGGTTATCTCTAGCCCTTAGTCCATTGGTAGAGCAAAGATAAAAAAACAATCCAATGATGTCTCTTTTTCAACTAAATTTTCTATCTCCATTTATTTCCCTGCCTTCTTTTGGAAAGATCAGTTCAGAAGCATGTCTGACCAGAAGTGGGGTGGTAGTCAGGGCTCAATATCAATCAATGATTCAATAAAAAGTAATTAAATGCCTACTATGATCCAGACACTGCGTGAAATTGAGTTACAAAGACAGATAAAAAAGTCCCTCCCCTCGGAGTGCTTATACTGCAGGGGTCCTCAAATTACGGCCCTGAGGGCTAGATGCAGCAGCTGAGGACGATTATCCCCCTCACCCAGGGCTATGAAGTTTCTTTATTTAAAGCCCACAAAACAAAGTTTTTGTTTTTACTATAGCCTGGCCCTCCAAAATCTGAGGGACCGTGAACTTTAAAAAGTCTGAGGACCCCTGTGATGTGTGGAATGTTCAGGGAGGACTAGCTGTTCATCCACCTTTGGTGACCACTTTCATCCAACTCTCACCTGTGGCTCTAAGAAGTTGCAGCATGAACAGGGGCAGGTAAAACCGTCTCGACAAATGGGCTAAATTAGGTTGAGATAACCAAAGGGTCTCAAGCCCATCAATGAATTAGGGGGATGTCTACCCAATCATGTAAAGGCTTCCCTAATGGAATGGGCAATTGAGAACAATTTGTTCCAGTGGCCACAGAGGCGGCTGAAGCAGAGGCTGTGAAGTGCTTAGAGCCTGGCCAGACATCAGAGCTGCCAAGGTCACCCACTATTTCCTGGGCCCTCACC
The DNA here is from genome assembly GCF_016432865.1 of Antechinus flavipes. Taxonomy (NCBI): domain Eukaryota; kingdom Metazoa; phylum Chordata; class Mammalia; order Dasyuromorphia; family Dasyuridae; genus Antechinus; species Antechinus flavipes. The sequence goes on along the minus strand of NC_067398.1, from coordinate 679,849,783 downwards.
TGGGTCTTGCCACTGGACCTCAATGACTCTGCGAGAGTGAGTTGGAGAAGTTTGTAAAACTGTCACAAATTCAAGGTGTGCAAAAGTAATTCCTGTGATGTTACTGTTCTCTTCAAAAACAAAAGATGAACAACAGCAAAAAAAAAATAAGAAAAATCCTGGCAATTTCGTCATGACTAGAAGCTTTCTTTGTCTTCTGTCCCAATTTCTTTTGTTTCCTCCTGTGCTCAACTTACTTTTCTGCTTTTTCTATTAATATCTTCATATGTTTTCTTCTCCTGGGCTCCTTGATCACTTCTAATGTCTCAAATCAGGATCTGCTGATGATCCAGTGACTTACTTTTATAAACTTCATGAGGTAAAATATAAGAAATATGTCTTTCAGGTATGAGTCTGACATTTTTATGTAATCCTATAATAACAGATTATATAATCTGATGTAATCTTAACACAGTCCTCAAACTGTTACTTGACATATTATTTTGCCATTTATAACTTTAAAACTCCAAAAGTTGACATACAAATGAGCCAATAGGTCACAGTACCTGCTAGTCTGTACATACTTTAAACACTGGTCTTTTTTCAAACAGGTCCTCTTTCTAAAGTCATTAGTTGGGTGATTTTTTTTTTATCTGCTCTGTCTCTCAAAACTTCATCTGAGAGATTATTTTCCACAAATGAATTTAAAAATTTTTTTCTTAGACAAATGTTCTTTGCCTACTCCATTCTACAATTCAACTATTCATATTTCACCTGTCTCAATGATTCATAAGCTCCCTGAGGGCAAGAACTACTTCACTTAGTGAACCAGAACCAAAAGGACATTGTACAAAATAACAAGATTATGGATCAACTGTGATGGATTTGGTCCTTTTCAACAATGGTATAATTCAAGGCAATTTCAATAGACTTGGAAATAGACTCTGTATCCAGAGAGCCCTATGGAGACTGAATGTGGATTGAAGCATAATACTTTTATCTTTTGTTAATTTTTTTTCTTTCTCATGATTTTTTTCTCCTTTGATCAGATTTTTCTTGCACAACATGACAAATTTGGAAATATATATAAAAGAATTGCACATATTTAACCTATATCAGATTGCTTGCTCTCTTGGGAGAGGAGCGGTAAGGAAAGGAGGGAGAAAAATCTGGAATACAAATTTTTTTTATTATAGCTTTTTATTGACAAAACAAATGCATGGGTAATTTTTCAACATTGACCCTTGCAAAAACTTTTGTTCCAACTTTTCCCTCCTTCCCTCCACCCTCTCCCCTAGATGGCATGTAGTCCCATACATGTTAAACATGTTAAAGTATATGTTAAATACAATACATGTATACATATTTATACAGTTATCTTGCTACACAAAATAAAATCGGATTTAGAAAGAAGGCAAAAATGACCAGGAAAGAACAAAAATGCAAGCAAACAATAACAGAAGGAGTCTAAATGCTATGTTGTGATCCACACTCATTTCCCAGTGTGGAACACAAATGTTACAAAAATGAATGTTGAAAACTATCTTTACATGTATTGGGAAAAATAAAATACTATTGAAAAGGGAAAAAAAAGAACTGCTTCACTTTTGCCTTTATCTCTTCAATACCTAAAACAATACCTGGCATATAGAAAGTACTTAATAAATGTTTATTTATTATTGACTGATTCCAGTTGAATTGACTGAATTGCCTTTTTAGCTTTTCCTAATATGCTGATAGGCTTTAAATATAAGGCAAAATACTATTATAGGAGGTGGCACTTGAGCTTTGAAGCAATTCAAAGCGATGAGGAAGAAGAGCTCTCCTGACATGGAATACATCATGTGCAAAGATTCATATTACCTATTACCATAGCTGGGGACCATGCTCAATGGAGTCCCTAGTGTCAGATGGAAGCCAAGATCTTAGGATGTATGAAGAGAACATAGTGTACAGAACCAGGAAGTCTGCCCGCCCTCTTTCCTGGCTGGGAAAAAATGTTTTCAATCCTGAGCACTTTTGGAAGAGCATTGAGAGTATCCTGAGGATGGTATCAAGGAAAGTGGAAGACTGAGATTGTGATATGGGAGGATCCGTTTGAAAGAACTGGGGATGTTTAGCCTGGAGAAAAGAAGATTCAGGAGGAAACTAAAAGTTGTATTTTTTCAAATATTTCAAATTTCATTTTCAAATATTTGAAGGGCAATCACCTGAAAGATAAATAGGACCTGCTCTGCTTGGCCCCAAATAGCAGAACTAGACAGGGAAGCTACAAAGAGACAAATTGGGGCTTAATGTCAAAAAAAGCTTCCTGTTGATGAAAGCTGGCCCAAAGTGGCATGAGCTTCCTAGGGAGGTAATAGGTACCCCTCACTGAGCTGTGTAGCCCCTTCCTAGAGGTCCTGGTATCATGATCTTCCTTCTTCTCTTTTATCTCCAACTGCTAGAAAGTTGGACTCCACACTTGTCTCTGAGAAGTGAGCTTTTGCTTTATCTTTCTGGGGTCAGGTCTCTAGAAACTTACCAGATAAATTCTTACCATGCTTCTTCTTGGATACTCTCCCCTGCTTTCCAGCACCCCTGTATATATTATTGCCCTCCCTTAAATTATAAGTTCCCTGAAGACAGGTACTATGTTATTTATATTTGTATTACTCAGTTCTTATAATGCTTGGCACATAAAAGTTCTGAAATTAACCAATTATCAAATCCATCCATCTATCTATGCATCTATATCTCTCTGTATGTCTATTTTCTCTATCTCTCATATCTGTCTGCCTCTCTGCCTCTCTCTCTCTCTCTCTCTCTCTCTCTCTCTCTCTCTCTCTCTCTCTCTCTCTCTCTTTTTCTCTTTCTCTCTCATTATGGCTCTGCCTTCTTATAATTTCCACATTGTTACTTCCTCTGCTCTTTGGGATTAATCAAGAAAAAAATTAATCAAAAAATCCTTCTTCTGTTTTAGGGATCTCAAACTCACAGCCCCTGGGCCTAATGCCCATAAGCCCTGAAATAATTTGAAGTTGAGTATAGCCTGAACAATATTAAAATGTATTTGGGAAATATTTAACAAGATAATTTTTTGTTTAGTCATGTCCAACTCTGTTACCCTATTTGGGGTTTTTGTTGGGCAGAGATACTGGAGAGATTTGCCATTTTCTTCTCCAACACATTTTATAGATGAGGAAACTGAGATATAGAGGGACTAAATACCTTCAGCCTGTTAAAATCACAGAGCCAGCAAGTGGATGAGTTAGGATTTGAATCTAGATCTTCATCCTCTAAATCAGGGGTGGGGAACTTTTTTCCTTCAAAGGGTCATTTGAATATTTATAACATCATTCATAGGCCATTTAAAATTATCAACTTAAAAACTCAAGCAGTAAGAGTTGTTGTACCTAGCTTTCAGGTCATCATCGCCTGCAGTTGCCTTGGCAGGACCAGACCAAATGATTTCGAAGGCCTTGTATGACCCCTCCCTCAGCCCCTATTCTAAAGCAAGGATCAGTCACATTGGGTGGCATAGGTGCTATGTTCCCCGAACCCTTGTCTCTTTTGGATGACCCTGTGATCTGTGCCTGAAGAACTTCATTATAAGGTGGTTGGCTTTTCAACAGAGAGCCAGCTACACAAATACAAAAATTTCCCCAAATCACAGAATTCCCGCAAGGTCAACTTTGACCTGAAGAAAAGTCTCCTGTCATCCTTGACAACTAAAGCTTCAGTCACACTGTTTAAGGGATTCCAGTAAGTGGTACCCCACTACTCCCCCCGCCAAGGCAGCATGACCCACTTTGGGGATTCCCTCTTTCTAGCTAAATTTCACATGTCACATTTGAGAGGAATTACATAGATTTTTCTGCTCAGTCCCAAAGGACAACACCAGAAATGAGCAGAAGTTGCTAAGAAACATATTTCAGATTGAATTTAGGAAAAATTTCCTAACAGCAGAGCTGGCCCGACATGCAATGGGCTGCCTCAAGAGTGGTTCCCCCCAGGCTCTTCAAGTAGAGTCTGGACAACATCTTTTGACTGGTATGTTATAGTAAGAATTTCCTTGGGATCTCGAAGGCACCTTCCAGATCCGAATGTTCTCTCTCCCACTCCTTCATTCATCTGCGTGTGACCTCTCTGCCTGGGGACTCTGAGGTATATTGATTTTCCTGGGCTCCATAATTGATGTGCTTCATAATTGAGTTAATAAATGAGGACATTTGCAAGTTTCCAGCTCCCAGTGGCTGTCACATTTGCCATTCCCTCCACACACTGTCTGACCCGGACAGCTATAGGGGTGGAATGGAGTGGGGGAAGGAGATATTGCTTTCCTCAGCTCAGAGAATGTTCCCCACTTTGCCAAAAACCCTAACAATTCTGCAGCAGAATCTGTAAAATGTCACTGACAAGATGTCGCCTTGTTTTGACCAAAGCCACTATTAGGAATTTTTCTGTGTCCGACTGTACACAATTTGCTCTCAGTTGAGAGTAGGGAAAGGGGTGAGTGATGCCGGGGACTGTTGGCAGAATTCACTCAAGCCCTCATGTGATAAGTTTGCATTTTAAGTAATTATTTTTTGGTTAAGTGCTAAACTCTACTTTTTTCTATACTTCTGAGGTCTACAAGTACTGTCAACACTCTAAATTCAGTGCCCTGGGGTAGAGCTCAAATCATCATGACCTAGTTATGACTCTACTTTTGACCTTTGTTTGAAGAGAACACTGAAATATGTCATTTTTCCCCTTGGGGCCATCACTCTGCTTTCATGCTGGGAAAAGGTCACAGGATCATAACTTCTGAGCTGGAAGGGACTTTAGAGGTCATTGGGTCCAACCCCCTCATTTTATAGATGAGGAAAATGAGTTCAAGGGATTTCCCCCAACTTCACAATGATAGAAAATATTCACAGGATCATAGATACAGAGCCACAAGAGATCTCAGAGACCGTATGTACCGCTATTGTACACCTGAGGAAATCAGCTCAGGGAAACAAAATGACCTTTCACTCTGGCAAGGCAATAAACATCAAAGGTGGGATTTGAATTCAGAGCCTCTGACTCTAGAGCTAGTATTTTTTCCATTACATCACAGTCTGGATGGGTGAGCAAACTGCTAGCACTGAGGTCAGTGAGGCAATTGGGGTTAAGTGACTTGCCGAGGATCACACAGCTAGGACGCGTTAAGTGTCTGAGGCCGAATTTGAACTCTGATCCTCCCGACTTCAGGGCCCGTGCTCTATCCACTGTGCCATCCAGCTGCCTCATTAAGCTTGATGTTCTGCTTTCCAATGGAATCGCTGTGTGATCTTGGGAGAAATTCCCCTCGCTTGGAAAAGCCTCAGTTTCCTGTTCCATAAAATATTCGGTATAGACAAGATCTCTAAGCGTAAGCGTCTAACGATGATGACAAGAAGGGGAAGTGCCCCAGCCAGGACAGGGAGTTAGACCTAGTTCCTAATTTTAGCTCTGCCCATTCCCTCCCTCCCCCGCCCCCCTTACGGTGTGACCGTAAGTAGTGTGGGTAGGACACTAACCGCTCGGCCGCACGCCCGCGGAGCGGGCTGGGGAGGAGGGGAGAGAAGGAAGAGGGGAAGAAGCAAAAGGGGGCCCGGGGGAGCAAGAAGGGTCAGGGGAGAACTTCAGTCAAATTATTTTTTGCCTAGATTTGGGGAAAAGCCTACACCGGGGACCTGGGGAAGCTACTGGGAGGGGAGAGTGAGGAGGAGAAAGGTGAAAAGAGAGGGGAAATGAGAAGAGGTGAAAAACCTAAAGGACCCCAAGTAAAAGTTTATTGGACTTTTCTTTTGCCATGGGGACTCATCCCGGGGACATACAGCTCTGTTCTTCTGGATAATTCCTCTCTCAGTCACCCTCTCCCTCCCCCCCCCCTTTCCTTTTCCCTTTTCCTCTCCTTCTCCCCTCCCTCTTTCCCTCCCTCTCTTTCCAACCACCTCTCCATTGAATTTTTAATAGTCTCAGTTTTCCCATTTCCAGTTTTTCCAGATTACAATCTATCTTTCATACAACTACTAAAAAATTTTCTTAAAACATGGCTATTACTAAGGCAATCTCCATGGCTCTAAAAATTTTCAGTGGCTCCCTATTGCTTCTAAGATCAAATGCTATTTTGCATCTTTCTTCAATCTACCTCTCCAGATTTATCTTACATTATTTTCTTTCATACACTCTTTATTCTAGCCAGACTGGCCTAGAACTCAATCCTCCAATTTCACTCATGAACTATCGTACATGCGTAGAATTCGAAAGCAGAATTATCGAGTTCAAATCCCACAAACACTGGAGGTCTCATCATTTTCTTGGTCTCCCTTTGATACATGCTTGCTGGTCTTTTATCTCTTGTTTCTGGTTTTTGATGTTTGCTCCCTAACTTGTAGTACTACTTTCTAGGCTGTGTTTTCCAGTTTCTGGTCCCTAGTTTCTGGTTTTTCTTCCTCATTCTGTCATTTATCTTCAATCTCTTCTTGCCCATTGACCCTTTCCTTACTGCCTACAAACACTCTCACACCTCCCCTATTCTTAAAAAAAAAAAACAACTCTTATTTGATTTGATCATTGATGCTGGCTTTTTCCCATATTTCTCCTCTAACAGAGAAGGCTATAATTATATAGCCTATAATTATCGCTGCCATTTTCTCCCCTCCTCACTTCTAACCCTTCTTCAGTCTAGCTTCTTCCCTCATCATTTCACTGAAGGTGCGCTCTCCAAAATTACCTATGATCTCGATTGCCAGGTCTAATAGCCTTTTTTCAATCCCCATTCTTCTTAATGTCAATGACATCTCTTAGATGCTCTTTCCTCTTTGGATTTTCATGGCATTGCTTTTTCCTGGTTCCCCTACTCGTCTGAATATTATTTTTTAGTTTCTTTTGCTGGTTCTTCTTCTGGATCACATCCACTTATTTTATAGGTGTCCCCAATGCTCTGTCCAGTGGCCTCTTTTGTCCCCCTACTCTCTACCAGGAGTTCTTAACTTTTTTGCATCATTGGGTCTTTTGGCACCCTGGTGAATTCTAGGGGCCCCTTCTCAGGATTATATTTTCAGATCATTGAAAGAAGTGATCAATTTCAGTTAAGAGTTAAGTGAAAATAAAGATGTATTTTTTTCTCCTATCCAATTTCACAAACCCCTTGAAATCTCTCCACAGATTTCCTCCTATGCTCCATGCAATCTCTTCTAGTGATCACCTCAGATCCCAGGTCTTATGATCATCTCTATGAAGATAATCCCATAGGTATATATTTTCAACCCTAATTTCTTTTCTGAGCTCCAATCCTGAATTGCCTTTTGGATACCCTTGAAATGGAAGTCTTCTTATAGTTATCTCAAATTCAACACTTTAAAAATATATCTCACTATCTTCCTCCCTACCTCAAAAAACCCATCTCTCTTCCAAAATTTCCTAGTACTATTTAACAAACCACCACCACCTCAATTGCTGTGGCTGACAAATTCAATGGCTTTGATAACTTTGGACACACACAATTTTTTTTTCTTTTTCTTTTTTCTTTCGTTCTTTCTTTCTGTTTTTTTTTTTTTTTTTTTTTTTTTTGGCTGAGGCAATTGGGGTTAAGTAACCTGTCCAGGTTCACACAGTGAGGAAGTGTTTAGTGTCTAAGACCAGATTTGAACTTAGGTCCTCCTGACTTCAGGGTTGGTGCTCTATCCATTGCGCCACCTAGCACACAATCTATTTTCAGATATTATTTCTGCCTTCACAACATCTCATAAGTGCCCCTTTTTCTCCCTACTCACTTCCTCACATCTAGTTTCAATTATTTGCAATAGCTGCTGGTGGGTCACCCTGCCTCAAGTCTTTCCCCATTCCAATTGATTTTCCACTCAGCTGCCACAGTGGTTTTTGTAAAATATAGGTCTGAGCCACGTCAACCTCCTACTCAACAAACTCCAGTGGTTTCCTATTAACTTTCAGGATCAAATATAAAATTGTACTTGCCATTTAAAGTCCTTCATATCCTGGTCCCTTCCTTCTTTTCTAGTCTCCTTATCTTCTCCCTCACCACAGACTCTGAGATCCAGCTATACTGGATTATTCTCATTCATGATTCTCCTTTGGAAAACTTGGCTTTCCATCATGCCTGGGCATCTCTGCTCCTAGATTCCCTCCTCATTTCTGCCTTCTAGCTTCCTCATCTTCCTTTAAAGAAGCTCAAATCTCACCTTTTATAGGAGGCCTCCCTCTCCCCACTTCCTTGCTTCTATGGGGATCTCTTCCATTTACTCTTTAAATATATTGTAAGTTCATAGTTTATAGTTCAAACCCTTAATAACTTAGCTACTCTTTACATTTTCAATATTTTTATGCCTTAGTCCCTAATAAATACGCTATAGTCCAGTAGCTTTTCTCCTGGTTATTTCACAAATAAGACATTTCATCTCTCGGCTCCAGGAGTTGTCTCTGGCTCTTCCCTCATACCTAGAATGTTTTCCTCCTAATCTCTATCTATTAGCTTTCCTGACTTCCTTCCCTACTAAAATTCTACCTTCTACAGGAAACCTCTCTCAGTTCCTTTAAATTCAAGTGCCTTCTCTTACTTATTTCCTATTTCTCCTATATATAACTTGTCTATACATATTGCTTGTCTTCCCCATTAGATTGTGAACTTCTAGTTGGCAAAATATATTCCCTTGAAACCATCCCCCTTATTATTTTTATACATCAGTTGAATTCTATTACATTTTATATGATTTAGGAGAACCAAGTGATGTGTTTGGGGTTCAGCACCAAATGATGAGATTAGAGATACCAAATCTTGGGATTTGGTCACGTGAAGAATTCACAATGGTCATTCTCTTTGGCAAAAGGTAGTTTAATTTAGGAGAAAAGATTGCAGACAAAATAAAGAGATACAATAGAGACTAGGAGCGGTTAATATGAAATAGAATTGGGAGAAGCATTTAGTTAGCAGGAAAAGGGGTTTTAACAATTTATGATGGAAAAGGCAAGTTCCCTAGTGGAATTCACAATTAACCAGGAGAAAGGGAACACCCCATGAAGTTGAGGTGTGCTCTTAGCTGGCAAGTTAAATCAACTGAGGAGTTTAGCACCCTAAAAAAGTTAGTTATCTATAAGAAGGAGAAAGAATAGAGACATAGTGGGGGATGAAGGGAGAGACAGCATGTGGCATGGAGGAGAGGGGGGAGAAGTGAAAAGACACCACTAGCTGAGTGCCTTGGTGGACTGATCTAAAAGGGATTCAGCAAAGATGAAATAGGCCATGGACAGATTTATAGAGGAAATTTAACATCAGGAATTTGACATTAACTCAGATTTCTGACCTGATATAACAAGGTAGGGCTACCCATGACCTCCACAGAAAGCAGGACTATGAGGCTAAACTGATCCCCACAAATGCCCTTACTCAGGGAGCAATTCCAGCAATACTTGAGACATTCTCTGCCAGCCATAACTCGTTCCTCAGGACCTCCAAATATTCATATACTATATTTGTTCAGTTATTTCAAAATCAATGGGCATCTCCTTGGTTTCCAATAATTTTTTAAAGTGCTGCTATTAATGGTTTTATATACATAGATCCTTTTTCTCCTTTGATCCCATTGGGGCATCAACTCAGTAATAGTCCACTAGGTCAAAATATATGCATAGTTTAATATCATTTTGGGTATGACTCCAAATTGTTTTACAGATAAATTTCCTTTTCCCAGGCTTATCCACACTCAAGAAACATGACCAAATGGAGCAGAAGTCCTGTGATCACTGAGAAGCACAGCCTGTACCCAAAGACTGGGAATCCGGACAATTAATGTTGAGATGTTTTTATTGTTATTCAATGATGTCCAATTCTTTGTGACCCCATGAGGGGTTTTCTTGGCAAAAAAAAATACTTAAGTGGTTTGCCATTTCCTTCTCATTTTATACATGAGGAAACTGAGACAGAGTTAAGTGCTCAGGGACAGCTAGTAAGTTTCTAAGACTGAATTTGACCTCAGGAAGAAGTCTTTCCAACTCCAGTCCCAGCCTTCTTATCTACCAAATCACTTTGCTCAGTCTGCTTAAAGGTTAGATGGGCCTTAACTGTATTGGGAGGTCATAAAAGAAGGCTGAAGCTGTCCTGGAGAGAAGATTCTCTAAGAAGCTCCTCATCTGCCTAGGATCCCTGATTCCAGGGGGCCAAGAGTACTTGTATCTTTTTCTTTAGCATCCTTATCCCTTGGCTCAGACTTCTGACTTTCCTCAAATTCTTTCTGGTTTCTGAGAACTCATGTTCTCAGACCTGATCCCAGACAAAAAGGTTCCCTCCTTGCTCTCCTTCTGTCCAGCACCTTGAATCTATTTTATAGATGTCAATATAAAGACATGTTTCTCTCTTAAAAGCACAGCTTAGTTCATTTTTGTCTCTGTATACCCAAGGCTTGGCACAAAAGTTGATTGATTGAGGAGGACCATCAGAATGATGAGGATGTGAGGATTAGTTGATTAGTTGAAAGAACTATGATAATTTAGCCTGGAACAGAGGAGAATTATAGAATATCAGAGCAAGAAGGATCTTAGAGATCATTGTACCCAATCACCTCATTACTGAGTAAACAAAGTCCTAAAAAAATGAAGGGACTTGATCAAGATTGGCCAAACTAGGACTAAAATGTCTTCTGAATCAAAATATAGTGTTCTTTGCTCTAGATCACACTCAGTGGCGGGTCTGGGAGTATCAATTTTACATTCTTCAAATTTATTTTCTAATTGCTTTTAAAATTGGTAAACATTGTTTTGACATAAGTGAAGAAAACCAAGCAAATACACAAATAAGCATCCACCAACATGACATATTTTTCTTGAAACAGTTTAACAAAATGGTTACACAAATTTTGGCTGTTAGGAAATAAAATAAAAAACCTTCACATTTCTGAAGGAGATCGTGTATATGGCAAAGGGATTAGGCACAAAAGATAGTCAAACAACGAGTGAGCATTTCCTAAGCAGCTACCTTGTGCCAGGCTCTGTGTCAAGCCCTGGGTGGATAAAGAAAAAATAAAATCAGTCCCTCTTTTCGAGGACCTTGCCTTTTTATGGGGTAGCCAAATTAAATACAGAGAAAATGGAAGGTAACCTTTGAGATAATTGGGCTAGCAATAATTGGGGAGCCCAGAAGTGGAGGGAGGGCATTCCTAGTTTGGAGAACAGCAAATATAAAAACTTGGAGAAGGTGCTTCAGGACATGTAGGTCAGGATGGCTGGATTGTAGAGTATGGTTTAGGGTGGGGGTATGGGGACAAGGGAGAAGAGCAGATGGTAAGGGGCCATGTTGCAAAGAACTTTAAATGTCAAAGGGTTTTTATAGTTGATCTTGGAGTTGATAGAGCACAACAAGAAATGGATAGAAGTTATAGGGAGGAAGATTTAGGGCTCAAAATGAAATGTTTTCTTACAGAGCTATCCCATTATGGAACAGGCTGTCTTGAAATGAAGCTATTGTGGTCATCATAATTTTCTTCTTCTTCCTCCTCCTCCTCTTCCTCTTCTTGCTTTTCCTTTTCTTCCTCCTCTTCCTCTTCCTTCTCCTCCTTTTCTTGTTTTTCTTTCTCCTTTTCCTCTTCATTGTCTTCCTCCTCCTTTTCTGCCTCCTCTTCCTCTTCTTCCTCTTCCTCCCTCTCCTCTTCTTTCTCTTCTTCCTTCAGCAAGTGGCAGCCACATCTGGTCCAAGAGTCTCAGGGGGAGAATAGTCCCAAGGTTGGAATTAGGTGACTCTGAAGCTCTCCAGACCCTTTGACAATGGGCACCATCAGAAATTGGCAACCAAGTTTGGATCTTAATGACCTGTTTAAACTGTCTTGGCCTTGAGAGACCATCTTTGGAGAGGTTGAAGGGGGAGACAACCATGAATCAGCTGAAATGTCTACAATTGGCCCCTGGTTCCTAACTACTATTTATTTTATTTATTTTTTTGCTGAGGAAATTGGGGTTAAGTGATTTGTCCAGGATCACACAGCCAGGAAGTGTTAAATGTTTGAGGCCAGATTTGAACTCAGGTCATCCTGACTTCAGGGCTGGTGCTCTATCCATTGTGCCACCTAGCTGTCCCTGGTCCCAACTTCTGAACCTAATCATCCTTCCCTGGAGAGGGTCTGGGACCTGAAGCCTCCATCCTTCCCTCTGTGCCATAGTCCCAGAGACAGCTGGGAACACAGAGTTAGACCCTCCTGGCCAGAGACCCTTGAACATTTGGTTGAGATCCTTCTCTCTGGAGACCGAGCTTGATGCCCCCATAAAGCAGAAGGCAGACATTCCTTGCTCTAGCCTTGATGAGTCTTGCCCATCACATCAGCCGGCTCAGAGCCTGTTCAGAGCTTGTGCTCTGATAGTTGAAGATGGCAGCTCCATCACGTCCACACCCCCATACCTCTTGGATCAGTGAGTTTGGCCAGCACCCACTTAAAGTTTGGCAGCCCCAATTCCTGCCCTCAGTAAGCCTTTATCTTGCTGATACTCTGGCTGAGCCAAGTCAGAAACTACCAAAATAGCTACCCACAGTGATTGTGGGAGAAAGCAAGTCAAACCACATTCCTCTACCAGTAACAGCTGGAGTGAGTTAGGGAAGTTTGCCAGGAGGAGGCCTTTGCTGAACATGTAAAATCGGGGTCTGCCTGAGGCTCCTAGGAGGCTGAGCAGGAAAAGAAAGGGGGGAAGGGCTGGCTAATCTGAGCTGGATCATCTCTGATAAGTTTGTAAAGTCTCCAAGCCACACAAAAGCCTCATCTCACCCAGATTTCCTATGAAAAAAAAATCACTTATCTCACTATTGGTTTCTATCTCAGCCTTTGCTCCGGAATCTATTGTATTTGCAGAAGCTTCCATCCATTTTTAAGGGCCTCTGTTTACCAGGGACATTAAGGGTTTCAAGAAAAAGTTTCTTCTCCCTTAAACCCAGACCCTCAGACCCTTTGATCTCACACTAGTTTCCTGGAACTAAGATTCCTTTTTCAGAAAGAGAGAAACTAAGTCACCCTCAGAGAGATAGGACAAGACTTTCTCTAAGTCAGGATTTTCCTCAATCCTACCAAGGCCATGTGCCCTGGGCATCCCAGAAAGGTAAATGTTTAGAAAATATTACCACATTCTGAGTTTCACAACAACTCTGGAGGGAAGTGCTATTTTTATCCCCATTTCACAGGAGGAAAATGAGGCAAGAAAACATTAAGTGACTTGTCCAGAGTCACAAAGCTAGTAAATGATTAGATAGATAGATGGATGGATGGATGGATGAATGGATGGATGGATAGATGCGTGGATGGAGGGATGGATGGATGGATAGATATACTCAGATTGACAAATAGAAGAATAGATAGGAATAGATAGAAAGATAGATAAGTACATAGATGATAGATAGATACTCAGATTGACAAATAGATAGAAAGAGAGATAGCATAGCTAGAAGGATAAATGGACAAATAAACAGGCAGATGACAAATGGATGATTAGAAGAATAGAAGGATAGATGGATGGGTTACTCTGTATATATCTTATTTACTCAAAGTTTTATATAGAGGCAGCTAGGTGACACAGTGTACTTGACCTGGAGTCAGGAAGATCTTAATTCAAATTCTGCCTCAGAATTTTTTAACTCTGTAACCCTGGGCAAGTCACTTAACCTCTCTCAGCCTCAGTTTCCTCAACTGCAAAATGGTCATAATAATAGCATCTACTTCATGGATTTATTGTGAGGATCAAATGAGATATCACAATATCTATAACATAGTAAATGCTTTTAAAAAATGCTTATTGCTTTTCCTTGTTTGACATAATGATTAGGGTGCTGGTCCTAAAGTCATGAAGACCTGAATTCAAATTCTGTCTCAGCATATAGGTTGTTTAGAAACAAAAGCTATCCATAAAAAATTAAAGAAAAAAAAAATCTAGCCTCAGACACTTACTACTAGTCAAGCCATTTCACTTAACTCCTCTGTTCCTCAGTTTCTTCATTTGAAAATGGAGATAATTTATAAGCTGATCGTGAGGATCAAATGAAATAGTATACATAAAGTACTTTGCAGATCTTAAAGTATTGTATAAATGTTGGCTATTTGAGTATAGTAGTAGTAGTAGTAATAGTAGCAGAAATATCAGCAAAAATAGGGGTAATAGTAGTAGTAATAGTAGTAGCAGCAGCAATAGTAGTGGTAGTAATAGTATTAGTAATAGTTGCAGAAACAACAGCAATGATAGAGGTAGTAGTGGTAGTAATAGTAGCAGCAGCAGCAATAGTAGTGATAGTAATAGTAATAGTAGTAGTAGTAATGGTGGTGGTGGTAACAGTAGTAGTGGTGGTGGTAGTGGTAGTGGTAGTAGTAGCAGTAGCAGTAGTAGTAGTAATAATAGTAATAGTAGCAGTAGTAGCAGCTGCAGTAATAGTAGTAGTGGTAGTAGTAATGGCGTTGGTGGTAACAGTGGTAGTGGTGGTGGTAGTGGTGGTGGTAGTAGTAGTAGCAGTAGCAGCAGCAGCAGCAGCAGCAGCAGCAGCAGCAGTAGTCATAGAAGCAGCAATAGTAATAGTAGTAGTAATAGTAACAGCAGAAACAGCAATAGTAGTGGTAGTGGAGTAGCAGCAGCAGAGACAGCAGCAGCAGCAACAGTAGCAGTAGTAGTAGTAGTATTTACTATTGAGGCACTGTTATATATCCCTCAGTGGAATGGAAGCACTCCAAGGGCAGGAATTAATTTCTTTTTTATCTTTGGAAACCCAGCACCTGCTACAGTACCTGGCAATGATAGATGTTAGTAAATGTTTGTTAAATTATTAGGATGGGGGCCAGAAGCCCAGAAGAAGGAACAAATGCAGGGGGAGGGAGGAGTTGGAGGAAAGGGCAGAGATTGAGCGATCTGCTACAGGTTCAATTACTGAAAGAACTGAGATTGTTGCTAGAGGGCTGAGATGAGCATTTATCTGTCACAGTTCTCATCTGATGCTGCATCCATAACAAAAGGATTAGACTTGGAGCAGAAAGGATACTTAAACATGAATGGAACCAATTTTCTGCAGTACTTTTTTATATTTATGGGTACCTAAGATTCTTGAAGTTTCCCCTAAGGGGAACAGAAGAGAATTTGCAATATATCCCACCACAAGTGAGACCACCTCAATCCTCTGTAGGGGAGAGGACAGTGGTCCTGACTTGATTGTGATCAGGAATAGGAAGCCAACAGGAAAAGGGGAGATTCTGTAGAGTACAAGATTAGTTTCTTCCCTTCTTTTAATTGACCTTGGATTTGAATTTCTGGGTCCCCTTCTATTGGGAGTGACCAGACCCACTGTTTTTGTTCTCTAGATGACTAGAAATCAGCACTTGGGGAGAGATACAGATCCTGGAACTGAGATCAAAAGAGAAGATGTAAGGAAGTGGGATTCTGCGGACTGAGATTATCAGCAGCTGAGAATCTCTCATTGACACTGCTGTCAATGAGTTTTTTTTTTTTCACACAGTATTTAAACACCCACATATCTGTTGTCCCTGGTAAATACAAGAAGACTTAGTATTCTTTCACTTATTTTAAGTGGAAGAAAGTGACTTGATTGGTTTACTTAATCAACTACTTTCCTAGCACACAAAAGAAATAAAATAGGAGAACCATGACATCTGGGAGGTGATGTCACAATTTGCAAGTCAATTGGATTTAAGTGAGGGAGGGCTGTGCAAGGTCACCTGCCTCACTTTCTCCTCAGGAGCCACCTGGTCCAGTGACACGAGATAGATCAGGAGGACTGGAGATGGCCATGAATGCAGTGGAAGACCTTGATCTTTTTAAGCTAATGTCTATAACTGGTCTCAGTTTGACCGAGGCAACACCCATTCAGTGATTAAGGCTGAGGAAGAAAGAAATGAGGCAAAGAAAATAGTTTCTTTTACTTAGTCATAAAAACAATAAAATCCTCAGTACATGGCAATATTTATGGTACCTTGGAGTTAAATATTTATCAGAACCACAGTTAGATAAACTAATGAGACCCTTGATTTATTCTCATTATCATTTTTGAAAGGGATACCCATAGGTCATTATTGGCTGCCAGTTTGTTTGCTTTGGATTTGATGGAGAACAGGACAGAGAAAGCTGATCCTTACAGATTAGTTTAAAATGGAATGAAAGCCTTATGAGCATTTTTGGCAAGACTAGGATAATGCACCAAGAGTGCATTAACAGTTTTATATCTTTCTTGATTGGAAATCAGTTTAGATATTCTGGTTATTATTGTGGAGATTGATCAGCTCATCTTTTACTTTGTTAATTTTTTTATGTTCTCTTTCAAAGGGCAGTGCATAGAGCTCAGAGCTTGGAGTGAATCTTCCCGAGTTCAAATCTGACCTCAGATACTTAATAATTATGTGACCACCGACAAATCACTTAACCCTCTTTGCCTCAGTTTCCTCATCTGTAAAATGAGCTGGAGAAGGAAATGGGTAACACTCCAGGGTTTTTGCCAAGAAAACCCCAAATGAGGTCACAAAGAGTTGGACATGATTAAAAACGACTAAACAAAAGCTCAGTGTGAAAAACATTCTGGATCCACACCTCATTCATTTGGATGGAACTAATTCTTTAAGTATCTCTTCCAGATTTTTCAGTTGTATTGTACTGATTCTTCCTTTTTACTTCCAACCCCCTATCTTCATCATTTTGTTTCCAATCCATATATGGTTTCCTTCACCCACTACTAGTTTTTGGAATATCTCAATAGAACAATGTCATTATCAATCAAATATTCTCCCTTCTCACTTGGGCACATCTTGAACTATCATAAGCCATATCTCATCCTAACTTTGGAAGGTCTCCCAAAGTGTAATATATTGTCTAGAAAGATAGCGAGTTTCTTCTTACTGGAGGCGTTTAAGCAAAGGCTGATTGAGAATGTTGTAAAGGAGATCCTTGTTCAGGAAGGAGCTGGCTTTAGAAATCCTTTGCAGCATTGAGACTCTGGGACTACCTATGATGTCTTCCTATTTTACAGATGAAGAAACCGAGGGCTAAGCAGGGTAAATGAGTTGAGCTGGTATTCAAATACAGGTCCCCTGACTCAAGGTCCAGGGCTTTCTCCAAAGTTACCAGTGTCTACTTAGTTGTCGAATCAAACAGTTTTTTCTCAATCTTTATCCTTCTTGCAGCCTCTAACATTATCGATCACCCTCTTTTCTCTGAGTTTTGGGGATACTGCTCTCTCCTAATTCTCTTCCTCGCTATCTGAACTGTCTTCTTTGTTGTATCTACATTCACATCATGTCCAATAACCATGAGATCACTCGAGGATCTGTCCTGAGTGCTCATCTCTTCTCCTTCTAAACTCTTTTGCTTGGTGATCTCATCAATTTCCATGGATTTAACTATCATTTTTTAATGAAGGATTTTTACATCTATTTTTCCAGCCCTAAACTCTCTCCTGACCTTCAGTCTGTCATCGCTAACTACCTATTGGACATCTTGAATTGGATGTCTTTTAGACATCTTAAAATCGACTTGTGGGGGCAGCTAGTTGGTGCAGTGGACAGAGCACCAGCCCTGAAGTCAGGAGGACCTGAATTCAAATCTGACCTCAGACACTTAACACTTCCTAGCTGTGTGTCCCTGGGCAAGTCACTTAACTCCAATTGCCTCAGGGAAAAAAAAATCAACTTGTTTTAACTTGTTTAAAATAAGACATTGTCTTTTCCCTAAAACCTTTCCCTATTCCTAATTTTCCTTTTATTGCTGAAGGCACCACCATCCTCCCAGCCATCTAGGCTGACAATAACAATAATAGCACCTAATATTTATATAGTATCCTCTATACTTCACTCCCAACTTCCATGTCCGCTCAGTTATCATATCCTGCCATTTCTATCTTGGTAACATCGTTAGTATATACACCATCCCTCCTTCTCACCTCTGAGATTGTCACCACTTTGGTCCTCAGGCCTGGACTACAGCAATAGTCAAGTTTCTCCTCCATTCATATATCAAAGTGGTTTTCCTAAAGTCCAAGTCTGATGATGTCACCATCCCCATCACACTGCACCATCTCCCAATGGACAACCTCCCTTGGCTCCCTATTAATTCCAGGATCCAATATGAAATCCTATTTGGATTTTTATGCCTTTTATAAGTTGGTATCTTTTTTTAATAATTATAACTTTTTATTGACAGAACCCATGCCTGGGTAATTTTTTACAACATTATCCTTTGCACTCACTTCTGTTTCCATTTTTCCCCTCCCTCCCTCCCTCTACCCTCTCCCCCAGATGGCAAGCAGTCCTATACATGTTAAATATGTCACTATATATCCTAGATACAATATATGTGTGCAGAACTGAACAGTTCTCTTGTTGCACAGGGAGAATTGGATTCAGAAGGTAAAAATAAGTTGGTATCTTTCTTACTGTTGTTAAGTTGTTTTAATCATGAATGACTTTATGACCCATTTGGGGTTTCCTTGGCAAAGGTACTAGAGTGGTTTGTTATTTCCCTTTCCAGTTGATTTTACAGATGAGGAAAATGAGGCAAACAGGGTAAAAGGACTTGTCCAGGGTCACACAACTAGTAAGTGTCTGAGGCCAGAGTTGAACTCAGAGAGATGAATTTTCCTGACTCCAAGCCTGGTGCTCTATCTACTGCCCTGCTACCTTTCTACTTTTCCAATATTCGTGCACCTTATATCTTTCTCCTGCCCTCCTTCCTACTGCCACATGTTGTTCTATATTAACCAGCCTAGTCGCTATTACTCATTCAAGATACTCTCTCTCAACTTCATGCATTTTCATTGGCGATCCTCCATATTTTTCCCCTTTGTAATTAATCAATTATTTATTTATTTTAAAAGATATTTTTGAAGCTTTTTATTTTAAAAACATATGCAAGAACATATTTAACATATATAGGACTGCTTGCCATCTAGGGGAAGGGGTGGAAGGAGGGAGAGGAAAAATTGGAACAGAAGCGAATGCAAGGGATAATGTTGTAAAAAAATTACCCTGGCATGGGTTCTGTCAATAAAAAGTTATTATAAAATAAAAATTTAAAAAAAGAAAGCATATATAATAATAATTTTTAAAAACATATGCAAAGAGAATTTTTCATCACTGACTTTTGCAAAACCTTATGTTCCAATTTCCCTCCCTTTCTCCCAATCCCATCTCCTAGATGGCAAATAGTCCAATATATATTAAACATGGTAAAAATGTATGTAAATCCAGTATGGCATACATATTTATACAATTATCTTGCCACACAACAAGAATCAGATCAAAAAGGAAAAAATGAGAAAGAAAATAAAATTCAAGCAAACAACAACAAAAGAAGTGAAAAATGCTATGTTGTGATCCACACTCAGTTCCCATAGGCCTCTCTGCCCTCTATATCTTGAACTCCCTCTCTTCTCATCTCTGCCTTCTAGTTTTTCTGATGTCTTTCTAGTCTCAACTAAAATACCATTTCTACCTAAAGCCTTTATCAGTCCTTTTTAATTTTTGTGCTTTTCTCTATTAATTATTCCAATTTATCTTGTAATAAATTGTTCTCATATTTAGTTGTTTGCATGTTGTCTCCCCTGTTAGGTTGTTCATTCCTTGAAATCAGTGACTGTCTCTTGCCTTTGCACTTAGCATAGTGCCCAGCATGTATAAGGTACTTAATAAATTCTTTCCACTATACCATATTGCTTTCCATATTCCCTAATATCATAATTATTTACTTAGGTCTTCCCTTGCTGAGATTAATAAATAGCTTAAGAACAACAAGTTCTTTGTATTCCCAATAGTTATCTTTGTATTCCCAGTATCAAATATGATGCTTTGCATGGTAGTAGAGAATTTGAATTCAAATCACTGGGTTTTAGTTTCCTCTTCTGTAAAATGTGAGTGCTAAGGTATAAAATGGATAATTTTGTTTGCATTAATTAAAAAGAATTTGTACAAATAGAACCCATGTAACCAAGTATTAGAAGGAAAGCAGAAAGTTCAGAAAAAAATTATAGATAGCTTCTTAGATAAAGGTCTTATTTCTTAAACAGATAAAGAACTATCTAATTTGTAAGAATATGAGTCATTCCCTAATTGATAAATGGGGAATATGAATAGGCAGTTTTTTGATGAAGGCAGGATATGAACAGGCAGGGTTTTTGGGGGTTTGGGTTTTTTTTGCTGAGGCAATTGGGGTTAAGTGACTTGCCCAAGGTCACACAGCTAAGAAGAGTTAAGTATCTGAGGTCATTTTGAACTCAGGCCTTCCTGACTTCAGGGCTAGTGCTTTTTCCACTATGCCACCAGACAGTTTTTTTTTTAATGAAGTAATCAAAACTATATTTAGTCATATAAAAATGCTCTAAATATTATTAATTAGAGAAATGCTAATTAAAACAACTTTGAGATGTCATCTCATACTTATCAAATTGGCTAAAATGACAGATTCCTTTTAGTTGGGAGAATTACTAAATAAGTTGTGATGCAGTTAAAGGTTCTGATAAAGGTCTCATTTCCAAAATATATGGAGAACTGACTCTAATTTATAAGAAATCAAGCCATTCTCCAGTTGATAAATGGTCAAAGGATATGAACAGACAATTTTCAGATGATGAAATTGAAACTATTTCCACTCATATAAAAGAGTGTTCCAAATCACTATTGATCAGAGAAACACAAATTAAGACAACTCTGAGATACCACTACACACCTGTCAGATTGGCTAAGATGACAGGAAAAAATAATGATGAATGCGGGAAAACTGGGACACTGATGCATTGTTGGTGGAGTTGTGAACGAATCCAACCATTCTGGAGAGCAATCTAGAATTATGCCCAAAAAGTTATCAAACTGTGCATATCCTTTGATCCAGCAGTGCTACTACTGGGCTTATATCCCAAAGAAATACTAAAGAAGGGAAAGGGACCTGTATGTGCCAAAATGTTTGTGGCAGCATTTCTGTAAGAAATGACCAGCAGGATGAATACAGAGAGGCTTGGAGAGACTTACATGAACTGATGCTGAGTGAAATGAGCAGAACCAGGAGATCATTATATACCTCAACAACGATACTGTTTGAGGATGTATTCTGATGGAAGTGAATTTCTTTGACAAAGAGACCTAACTGAGTTTCAATTGATAAATGATGGACAGAAGCAGCTACACCCAAAGAAAGAACACTGGGAAACAAATGTGAACTATTTGCATTTTTGTTTTTCTTCCCGGGTTATTTTTACCTTCTGAATCCAATTCTCCCTGTGCAACAAGAGAACTGTTCGGTTCTGCAAACATATATTGTATCTAGGATATACTGCAACATATCTAACATGTATAGGACTGCTTGCCATCTAGGGGAGGGGGTGGAGGGAGGGAGAGGAAAAAGCGGAACAGAAGCGAGTGCAAGGGATAATGTTGTAAAAAAAAAATTACCCTGGCATGGACTCTGTCAATATAAAGTTATTATAAAATAAAATAAAATATTTTTTAAAAAAAGAAAAAAGAAAAACATAGAAAAGAGTTGCATGAAATAATAAAAAGTGAAACGAGCAGTACCAAGTCAGTATTGTACATAGTAACAGAAATTTTGTCCTAAGAACAACTTTGAATGATTAATTCATCTTGAGTATCATAATTAAACAAACCAATTATAACAAACCATTGAAGGAAGATGCTATTTACCTCTGAAAAAGAATTGATATACAGAAGTCTGTATACATAAATACACATACATACACATACACACACACGAAACACATTTAATTGTAGTCTTCTGTAAGTGGGAAAAGAAGAGAGGAAAGTATACAGAAGAGAACAAAAGAAAACAGAAGAAAGCATAGAAAGTCAGGGTAGCTTTGAAAATAATGTCTATTTTTTATTACATAGTTGGGTTTTTAAAAACTGAATAGTGTGAAATAGAAATGCATGTTTATATTATATGTTGAATCCTCTCTATTTTTGTATTATGTACATAAAGATGTTCTTTTTTATGTTTAAGTTAAAAATGAATCAAAAAATTAAAAAAAATTGTAGAATCTTAGTCCTCGAAAGGATACCAGAAGGCAGCTAACTCAACTCATCCTTGACCAAGAGCCCTTCTGCAACATTCCCAATAAGTCAGGGTGGAATGGGTGACCTCGACAATCTCTTCTAGCTCTAGTTCTATGATTCTATGCAGAAGGTATCTAATACATGTTTATGGAATTAAACGGAATCTAGGCACTCCACTAGATGATGACAAGATGGAGGTGAGAAGACGGTTTCTTGTAAGCAAAGGTTGGTTCCTGAGTCTAGATGGATTTCCTGGGCCAGTTGGCTAGCCAGAGAAAGACAAGAATTCTTGGGAATGGGATGGAGTCAAGCTGAAGCTGAGGTTGTGGCTGGAGCTGAGGGTCCCTGTAGACTCTGGAGCTACCTGTCTGGTTAGCTTGATTAGCTGTATTTCCTCCTCTGGGGACGTGACCTGCTCCTCGAACACCCCAAACCACAGTCTCTGCCCCCGCACCCTCCTGAAATAGCATAAACAAGTCCATCTGCTCTCCTTTTGTCCCCAACCCCCCACCTTCCTAGGCTTCCTCTCTCCACCCCTTGCCTTGACTATTACCAGTGATGCGATCTCTCCATCTCTGTTGCCCTTGAAAGCAGTTATGGAAACCTGCATTCTGTTGCCATGGATAGAGACCTGGCCTTGGGGTCAACAAGACCTGAGTTCAGGTGGGGCTTGTGACACATACTGACTGTCTGACCTTGGACAAATCCAGGTCTTCACTGAGACTATCAGTTGCAAAGAAGAAATTTGCTTTTACATTAGTGAGCTTGCTCATCTAGTAGTTCTCTATTTCAGTGAAATCATGATCTGTTGTTATTCAGTTGTGTCCAATTCTTTGTGACCTTCATTTGGGGTTTTCCTGGCAGACATACTGGAATAGTTTGCCATTTCTTTCTCCAGCTCATTTTACAGAAGGGAAAACTGAGGCAAACAGGGTAAAGTGACTTGTCCAACTCAGCTAAGTGTCTAAAACTAGATCTGAACTCAGGATTTGAATTCACTCTATCCACAGTCCCATCTAGGTCACAAAGCTAGACCCCCTATCCCATAATAATAAAAACAACAACAATAATAACAGTATACATTTATATAGCAGTTTAAGATCTACAAAATGCCTTACCTATGCTATTTCATTTGATCCTCACAATAATCTTAAGATGCATGTCAATCATTATTTCCATTTTACATGTGAGGAACCTAAAGTTGTGAATCCCAGTCCTTCTATTTAAAAGAATCCATGAATCCATATGTAGATGTAGCCAGATAGTATCATTTTAATCACAGAATCACAAAATGGGAAGGCAGATCAGAGAATAATTGATTCTAAACCAATCAGTTCCTAGTACATGTAAATCCTTAATCAATTCCTCTCGCTTGCCTCTCAGCCAAGTAGTGAGCAAGAGTTTGGAGACTCCAATTTAGCCAGCCTCAGCTAAAAAGAAAGATATTTAGTTTAATATAGATACATGTTCTCTGACTGAATACATAGTATGCTTTACCCACATATAAGTTACTATTTTATAAGTGTTTCCTGTGTAGCTATTAAAGGATAATGGAGCTTTAAGTATTACCAAATTCATAGCAGTTTTTCTGTCAATGTGTAGTTTTTTTAACTTAAAAAAAAGTTTTTTGTTGTTAAAAAGTATTTTAATTATGTCCCTCTCTCTCCTCTCCCCATTGAGCAAATTTTATAAACTTAATAAAGACTCATCGCTGCAAAATCCAGCAAAATCAATTCCTACTGGAGCGTTGTTGAAAATGTGGGGTTCCCTGCTGCATTTCAAGTTCATTGGCTCTCTGGCAGGAGGGAAAAGCATGGTTCACCTTCTTGCTCCATTTTCTTTCTTTCGCATTTGTGGCTTTTTATTCAGTGTCTTGACCAGAGTTCTCTTATCTTTGAAAGTTGTTTTTCTCTATGATATACATTATTTTCCTTGTTGGGCTCACTTCCCTCTGCATCAATTCATGGGAGTCTTTCTGGTTAATTCTGATTGTCCATTTTATTTCTTATGGCACAATAGTGTGCCAATACATTCATGGGACAGCCAGATGGTGCAGTGAGTAGAGACTGGACCTGGAATTGGGAAAATCTAAACTCAAATCTGATCTCAAGCATTCACTAGCTGTTTGATTTTGAGCAAGTCAATTGATCTCTGTTTGCCTTAGTTTCTTCATCTATAAAATGGAGATAATGATAGCTCCTACCTACTATGATAGGATAAAATAAGGAAAGGATCAAAGGATATAATAATTGTAAAGCCCTTAGCACACTGCTTTGCACATAGTAAGTGCTATACAATTATCCCTTCCCCACTGCAACTTTGCTTATTGTGGTTTCTATATTGTGGGTGAGCATAAGAAATTAAATGGGAATTTTGGGGAGCTTTGCAAAAGTCACAGACAAGATTCAAGGTTTAGTAGATGATGCAGAAAAAGTTTAGAAACTCAGATAAAGGCCTCATTTCCAAAATATATCAAGAACTGACTCAAATTTATAAAAAATCAAGCCATTCTCCAATTGATAAATGGTCAAAGGATATGAACAGACAATTTTCAGATGATGAAATTGAAACTATTACCACTCACATGAAAGAGTGTTCCAAATCACTATTGATCAGAGAAATGCAAATTAAGACAACTCTGAGATATCACTACACACCTGTCAGATTGGCTAAGATGACAGGAAAAAATAATGATGAATGTTGGAGGGGATGCAGGAAAACGGGGACACTGATGCATTGTTGGTGAAGTTGTGAACGAATCCAACCATTCTGGAGAGCAATCTGGAATTATGCCCAAAAAGTTATCAAACTGTGCATACCCTTTGATCCAGCAGTGTTTCTATTGGGCTTATACCCCAAAGAGATACTAAAGAAGGAAAGGGACCTGTATGTGCCAAAATATTGGTAGCAGCCCTGTTTGTAGTGGCTAGAAACTGGAAAATGAATGGATGCCCATCAATTGGAGAATGGCTGGGTAAATTGTGGTATATGAATGTTATGGAATATTATTGTTCTGTAAGAAATGACCAACAGGATGAATACAGAGAGGCTTGGAGAGACCTACATGGACTGATGCTAAGTGAGATGAGCAGAACCAGGAGATCATTATACACTTCGACAACGATATTGTATGAGGATGTATTCTGATGGAAGTGGATTTCTATGACAAAGAGACCTAACTGAGTTTCAATGGATAAATGATGGACAGAAACAGCTACACCCAAAGAAGGAACACTGGGAAACGAATGTGAACTATTTGCATTTTTGATTTTCTTCCCGAGTTATTTTTACCTTCTGAATCCAATTCTCCCTGTGCAACAGGAGAACTGTTCGGTTCTGCAAATATGTATTGTATCTAGGATATATTGTAACATATTTAACATATATAGGACTGCTTGCCATTTTGGGGGGGGGGGTGGAGGGAGGGAGGGGAAAAAAACGAAACATAAGCGAGTGCAAGGGATAATGTTGTAAAAAATTACCCTGGCATGGATTCTGTCAATACAAAGTTATTATTAAATAAAATAAAATTTAAAAAAAAAGTTTAGAAACTCAGAAATGAATAAATATGTACATAATATTATATAATGCTTTATCTGCTAATACCATAACAATTCAGACTTCCAGCACAAAGAGAGTGCCAAAAATTTTTGTGCAACTTTCCAGATCTTGGAGATACCATGCCTCTAACCTCCATGATGTGGAAGGGATAAATGTATTATTATTATTATTGAATACCACAATTTGCTTACCTATTCCTTAATAGGATACTATTCCCCCTTGGTTTCCAATTTTTGTTTCCCATGAAAAGAGTTGCTATAAATTTTTACACACAAAGATCCTTTCCCTTTTCTGTGAACTTTTTTTGGGGGTAATAATAACAATAGTTACCATTTTATAGCACCTACTATGTGCCAGGGACTGTGCTAAATGCTTTACAAATATGATCCCATTTGATCCTTTTGTCATCTTTATCATTCTGATAGGTATGAAGTAGAACTCAAATACTTTAATTTTCATTTCTCTCATTATTAGTGATTTAGAACAGTTTTTTCATTTGGTTGTTGACAGCTTGGGTTCTTCCTTTTAAAACTGACTGTTCATACTTTGTGATCATTTATCTACTGGAGAATGGCTCAGTCCAATGAATTTGAATCCATTTCTTATGAATCTTGGAAATAAGATTTTTATCAGAGAAACTTGACAAGGTTTCCTCACCCCCAGTTATTATTTCTCTTCGATTTTTCATTATGTTAGGCTGTTTTTTTTTTTTAACAAAACAAAAAACTTTTAAAATTTATGTAGTCAAAATTGTCTACTTCATCTTAGCTAATTCTCTCAGTAACTTGTTGGTTATTAATTGTTCCTTTATCCATAGATAATGAAAAGTAATTTCTTCTCTAAATTGTTCACAATGTGGCCTTTTATGTTTGTGTATTCGTTTGGAGCTTTTCTTATGGTATAGTTGTGTTTTTGGTCTAAACTGAATTTCTATTAGACTGCTGGTTGGTTTTCCCAGAAGTTTTTGTCTAATAGTGAACTCTTCCCCCAGAAGCTGGGGTCTTTGGATTTGTCGAATATTCTGCTACTATTTGTTTGATTCTGTATTACCTAATCTGTTCCCTG
Organism: Antechinus flavipes; assembly: GCF_016432865.1. Lineage (NCBI taxonomy): Eukaryota > Metazoa > Chordata > Mammalia > Dasyuromorphia > Dasyuridae > Antechinus > Antechinus flavipes. The sequence goes on along the minus strand of NC_067398.1, from coordinate 679,823,162 downwards.
ATTGACCTTTAAAAAATACTAAATTATCCTAATGATTATTGTGGTTTGAGATCTGATATTGATAGGCCCCCTTCCTTCCCACTTTTTTTTTCATTATTACCCTTGAGAGTCTTGGCCTTTTGTTTCTCTATCTGAATTTTTTTAAAAATTAGCTCTATAAAGTATTCTTTTGATAATTTGATTGGTAAGGTATTGAATAATTAATTTTAGTATATTGATTTGATCTACCCATAGTCAATTAATCTGTCTTTATTTCCACAAATAGTATTTTGTAGTTAATTTCACACCATCCCTGAAGTTAACTATACTTTAATGTGAATCTTGATAGGTACACTTTTAAATACTTCATAGTTTCTCTAATTATTTTGAAAATAATTTCTCTTTCTAGATCTTTTTGCTGTTTTGTTGGTTATATATTGGAATGCTGTATTTCAAGTGATTTCTCATTATTTTTCTAGCATTCTCTAGGTACAGCATCAAGTCATTTGCAAAAAGCAATAATTTTATTTCCTCTTTGTCTATGCTTATTATTTCAATTTCTTTTTCTTATCTTATGGCTATACTGAGTATTTTTATGACCAAGTTAAATAGTATTGATAATAAGGGATATCCTTGTTTTATTCCTAATCTAATTAGGAAGATTTCTTGATTTTTGCTATTAGGTAAAAATTTGCTGTTTTAGATAAATACTACTTATTCTATTAAACAAAGATCCTTTTATAGCTATGATTTTTGGAGTTTATAATAGAAATGGACTTTGGACTCTGTCAAAAGCCTTTTTGGTGATTGTTGATTTAACCATATGTGTTTATGATTTATATTTAAGATGGTATATTATATTTATAGTATTCCTTATGTATGAATCATATATTGCATCAACCCAGCATTTCTGGCATAGACTCAAAATATAGTTTCTCAATCAACATTCACCAGTTTTACAGTGGACATTATGTGAAAGATGGCAAAATTTTTGAGATTATAAAGAAATTGAGTCATAATGATCAGAGCTATAACTTGGGATGGGCAACTAGGGCTTTTTCCAGGGTGCCAAAATGTAGATGGTGTTGATAGCATTTGTGTCCATTAAATAGGTGAAAACAACTGAGATTGAACCTGGTTAAAAAGAATTCATTAAAACAGACAATTATCAGCTTTTTAACCTTAGTAAATTTCTTTTCCTTCTTTGAGCATGGTTTTCTCATCCATCAAATAAGCATGTTAGATTAAACTATTTTAGCAGCACTTATTTCCTTTTCTGTCTTCTCTCATAACCCAGTTGAGCACTAGACTTGGGTAGGGGGACTTGGGGACAGGTAAAAGATTCAAAGTGGAGTGGAAAAGATTGAGTGACTGGTTAAGTTGAATGGTATTGAACAATAGTTTTGCCTTAGAGAGTCTCATCTGAGGACTGGAACTAGGATTTCTTTGTTAATGATGGATGATTTGCATAACTAAGAAACAAACCACAGTCTCCCTCTGGGGGTTCAGAGAAGAAGGGGTGCCCAGTATCTCAGTAGAACTGAGCTTGTAGGTCCATTTAAAACCCATCAGTTGTCCGATACATCCTGTGGAGTTCCTTGCCTCCATTCCTTTCCTACCTCTCTCTTGGGAATCCTCTCATAAAACCAACCCCTTGTCTCTGAGTCAGAACTCAGACTAGAAATGAGAGTTGTGGTTTTCAGCAGAATCATCTCCCCACTTCACTTCCAAGTGTATACGATTGTGGGGGGACCCCAAAAATTCTGAGGAAGACTTCTTAGTCCATCTCTGAGGAAGAAAATAAAAAGAATGTTAGGAACCAACGAAGACAATTCTGGGGCAAAGGGAGATTTTTAATTCAGCTGAACTTCCTTGTCTATCAAGTGTGAGATGGACCCTCAGAATCTCCCTGGGACCGGCTCTTTCTGTCCCACCTGATCTCTACTTACTACTTACGAAATTTGCCTGAGGCTCAGGCAAAAGCCTAGCCCAGGCCAGTGGCCAGAACCTAGAGCTCAGAGTCCAGAACCTAGTCTAGAACCAAAGCAATATCTAGAACTTGGAGCCTAGAGTTCTGGCCATCTAGAATACAGAACCCAGGATCCAGGGATCTGAAGTTAGAGCCCGGTCTTTCACAAACCCTAAACTAGCTTAGCTCAGTGGTAAAAACATACAATGATGAACCGAGGGATGCTTCTTCCCAGAGAGGAAAAAGGCATAAAAGGAGGGGGCTGGAGAAAAGTAATCAGCTGAAAAACTAGGAAGAGTGTAGAGGGAACCACAGGTTCTCATTTGTCCCAGGTGGCAATTAATCTGTCTTCAAGTCCTAGATTTATAACCACTAATAACCAAAGGTGAATAGAAAGTGACTCAGCCTTCAGAATCATCTTTATAGTCTCCCTCCCTCCCCATAGGGAATCAGCTACCAAGCCCATCATTTCCACCTTCAAAATCAGGATCTCAGAGTTGTGATGGCCTTTGGGGACTTCTAGTCCAATTTATACTACCAAGAAGCCCCTCTATAGCATTAAACAAATGACCATTTTTGTCTTGATTCTTTTGCTTCCTCCTACACTTGACTATCACCCTAGTCCCAAACTTAATCACCTATTCTGGACCTTTGTGACAGTCTCTGAATGAGTCCCCCAGTCTCTAGTCTCTCTCTTCTCCAATTCATCCACTATGGGCTACTGGAATGACCTTCCTACATCCCAGCTCTGTTCCCATAATATCTCTGCTCCATTTTCAGTGGTTCCCCATCGCCTATAGAAATCCGGATCCAGGCTGGCATTTGAGATCTTGCACAACCTGAACTTTTATGTTTGAACTCCACCTGCTCCTCTACATAAATCCCAGCTCTTCTGCTTTAGCTGTGTGTAGGTAAGTAATTTCATCTTGGTGGGCTCCATTCTCCTTTGTGATTCATTATCTTCAGTAAATGTTTGGTTTGTATAGCTATTTTATATATCTATATTTACATGGGGTTGTATAAAAAATTAGGGGGAGAAGCGATTTAGGGAAAAGAGGGAAAAGTTTAAGAACTAAGTTTTAGTTTGTTACAAGTTAAAAAATAGACTAGATGACTTCTAATTTCTCTTCCCACTCCAAATCTTCTTAGGATCCAAACTCACGTTTGTCACACATTGGCTTATGTGGATGCTTAGACTATTTCCTTGTTAAAATCCTCCCAGCATGGGGTCTAATCTCATTTTCTCTAGGAAGTCGGCTAGGGCAGCTAGATAGCACAGTGATAGCACACTGGATCTGGAGTTCAAATCTGGCTTCAGACTTTTAATAGCTGTGTGTTCCCAGCATCCTTATTTGACTCAGTTTCCACACCTCTAAAATGAACTGGAGAAGTAAATGGCAAACCACTGCAGTATCGCTGCCAAGAAAACTCCAGAGGGGTCATGAAGAGTTGGACAGGACTGAAACCACTGATCTAAAACAGCCAAAATGAGGAAGTCTGCCTTGGAGGAGCCTCCCTCCCACTCCCCAGCCTTTACATCTCTCTCAATCCTAGCAGATATCTCACCACCTCAGGCCTATACCACATTATTTCCTTAAAGTCAGATTCTTATGTGTCACCTCTTCTCCAGGGACCCTCTAGTTTGGGTTGTTTGGGTTGTTCAGGTTTAGAGAAGGAGTAAAGCAAAGACAGGGGAAGATACTGTGTTCACTTTAGGAAGGACATCTGGAGAATAACAATCACAATAGTGAAGCATCGTAGAGTCCCTAAAGTGGGGTAGAGAAGTCATTCCTCCTTCTGAAGGGCTGTCATGTGCAAGAGGGATTAGGTTTGTCCTGCAAATTTAGGTTCAATGTTAAGAAAAACTTCCCAACCCTTTGAGACATCCCAGCAGGGAATTGGAGGTCTTCATCAGAGACTGGATAACCAGTATTATATATGGTTTAGAGAGGTGTGTTGGAGGGCATGGGTTGGACTAATTACATCTGAGATTCCTTCTAATTCTAACAATTTATGATTATGTTTTTGAAGCCCAATATAGGAGGGGAAATTGAAGGGGGGAAGGAGGGAAGGAAGGAGGAAGGAGAGAGGAGAAGAGAATGAAGAGGAGAGGGAAAAGGAGAGAAAGAAGAAGAACAATAACAATATTAGAACAAGAAGAAGAATTAGAAGAAAAAGGAGGAGGAGGAGGAAGAAAGATGGGGAGTGAAGAGAAGGAGGAGAGGATAGAGAGAAAGGCACCCAGAAAGAGACAAAGGTAGTGGGAGAGAGGGAAAGGGAAAGAAAGGTGAGGGGAGATGAGAAGAGAAAGAAAGGGAAAGAGGAAAGAAAGTTGCTAGCTCTATAATCCCAGTCCAGGAAACAAAACCTAGACTCAGACATATAGTCATTGGAGATAAAAGAGAAAAGAGAGGTTCTAAGTAGGTTCTAGAGAGCTGTGAAGCCCTTCTTGAGATGAAGAGTGATCCACAGTTATTAGATATTTTTGTCTCCAACCCAAGATTTCATTAGTGCGAGCGAGAGACTCCTGGTGAGGAACCTGCTTCCACTGTTGCTCCCTCAATAAATCATCTGCAGTTTATAATCTCAGAGAGCTATTAGGGACATTGAGAAATTAAGTGACATGCCTTCAATCACAGACCCACTGTATATCAGAGGTGAGACTGGAACTCAGGTCTTCCTGATTCAGAAGCTAGCTCTCTATTATCCCTGTACCACCAGTTTACAAAGCAGGGAAAAGAGGAGAGGGGACTTATTTAAGGTCTCATTTGCTGATGGCAGAGCTGAGACAGAATCTAGGTACCGTGGCTCTTTTATATCATTGTCTCTTCTTTTGCATATTTTAAACGGGGATTCAATGTTCCAAAAATACAAGGAGGTTGGGGTTTCAGACCCCCAAGGTTCAGATCTCTCCTGATTCTATCATTTGCCCCAGGCTTCTCAACCCATTTGAGGAAGAAGAGTGGAGGCTGGAATTTCTCAGGCAAGTAATCTAGGTATTCATGGATTCTAAGTGAGGTTACTCTAGATAGCCCAGATGATAGAGCACTGGGCCTGAAAAACCAGAGTTTAAATCCAGCCTCAGATACTTCCTAGCTGTGTGACCTTTGTCTGCCTTAATTTTCTTATCTGTAAAATGGAAATAATAGCACCTTCCCCTCCCCCCCCCAACCCAGTAGTAAAGACTGAAAGAGAACATATTTGTAAAGCATTTAGCGCTGTGCTTGGTACACAGCAGATTTTTAATACCTGTTCCCTCCCCTACTGCATGTATATAGACATATATGTGGACATTCATTGCCAATGTTCACAATAAAACAATCCCATATCAGCATCTTGTGGTCACAACCCCAAGTCACTTTTCTTCTCAAAGCCTCAGTTTCTTCCTCAATAAAAGGGCTGAAGTTTGACTTTTTTCTTGCTTTCCCAGCTCTAAACCATAAGCTTTGTTTTTGCCTAATTATCTGTATATGTGTGTTTGTGTTTACACCCATACCTTCTATGGCACATTTGTACACGCTTGTCACAGGCGTACTGGAGCCAGCTTCAACTGAGTCGGTTGTTAAATTTTTCATTGTGATTGTTTACGCTTAGGAAATAAGCAAAGGCTAAAAAGAAGGGCTGGATTTGTAGTTTTGCTTATTGTTCAGATTTAAATATATGAAGAAAAGTTTAATAATGCAAATTAAACTTCAAAGTGTACTTGGAACTCTTGGAGACTCAGCTGTTAAATAAACATTTACTATCATACCACTGGTCCGTGTGCATGCTTGTCTATGCCCCGGGGGGTGTTTCTGGGTACATTTGGCTCTTTTATGTTGTTGTCTCTTCCTTTACACATTTTCTAGATAAGTTTTCATTATGGATGACACGTATCTCTGTGTTCCCAGGGCGCCTGCTGGGGTTGGAGTGCACATAGTTGTCCCATGAGCACACAAACATGTTCCTTCACAGGGTCTTCAGGAGGCCAGGGTTCTGTGACTTTCCTCACCAGATGAGCCACCCACTCCCCATAGTTGGTCACAGCCCTGAGCTCAGGGTCACAACAGGGATCAAGGAAAGGGCAGGACTCGGTCCTCGAAATAGAGTCGAGTCAGGGATAGGAATAAGGGGAGAGGCTTGGGACAAAGGTGGGTCCTCAGGCCCAATGGAGGGTGGGAGAAGATTAGAAAGCCCAAAGAGAGAGCTTGTTTAATTAGAACAATGGGGCCACCCCTGGGGACCCACATGGGCCCCAGGCCTCAGAGATCCACGTCACTCCCTCCCCCAGCCAGCTCATATCTGTAAATTCTGAGAAATGTTGTCATCACTGTCCTCCTACCACTACCCCACCCTCTCTACACCCCTTTTCCAGCTCCACCATGATTTCACAGCTTCTCCCCCTTCACCCTACCAACCACTACCTCTAGACCTGAGAGGAGGATGGTGTTTCCTGTTTTATTCACTCTTGGCCAAACTGACTGTCATCCCAGATGACACACAGGCAGACCAGTTTAGAAACTCTAAAGTTTCTAGTATCCCAAGCCTCAGTCACCTACCTCTTTCTCTGAGCTGACATCCCTCAGTTTCCCTATAGGTTCCGTTGTCTTCAAGCAGACCTTCTTCATCCTTCCTCTGGGCTTTGGCTAACCTCACACCCAAAGTAACCTTGCTTTGGACCATGGGCTCTCCAACCCTGCCTGGTCTTTTAAGACTTAGCCATGTCCAACCTCCTGGTGTAGAAACTCCCTTACCAGAACAGAATATAGGACAGAAACGACTCTGTATCTTGGAGTCTTAGAGAGATGCTATGGCATTGAATGGGTAAATGTCTTGCAGCAAAGTCACAACCAGAACCTACCTGTAGGTAGCAGGGCTTGAACCCATTTTTTCCTTACTTCCAAACAGGTCCTCTATCTGCTACTCATTTGCATGAATATTAATATTAATATAATTAATATTGAGAATATTAATGCCAATCATGACTAATTTATATAGCACTTACTATGTGCCAAACACTGTGCTAAGCACTTTACAAACGTGATTTCATTGACAACAATTTTGGGAGACAGATGCTATTATGAGCCCCAGTTTTCAGTTTAGGAAACTGAGGCCCACAGATATTAAGTGACTAAAGCACAACTAGTAAGTGTCTGAAGGAACTCAATTCTTCCTGTCTCCAGGCCCATCTTTGTATTAATTCCCACCTGGCTGCTGGAGAAATCCTCAAGAGGCTTAACAAATCCTTGTTGAATTTAATAAATCCTTAATTGAATTGGAACTGAAGACAAAGTTGGAGGGGGAGATCTCTAAGAAGGTCTTATTGGCTGACTTAAGATCCATTGACTGGACCTCATCCAGCAGGATCTGACCCAGTGGCTCTGTCTCGGGCCAGAGGGTATCTCCATGCCCTTCTGGTCCGGGGTAGGGAGAGGCATGAAAGAAAGCCAATGATTCTGTATCTTTGCTGATGATTTTCTCCTGGCTTCCAGGCATCCCTTCCCCCCACGAATATAGACCACTATAACCTGGTCTCTGTCATAGACTCTTTCTTTCACTTTTAGTGTCCCTGCAGCACAGGGCATCTGACAGGGGGTTAGATGATGCATTTCCTCATCTCTGGTTATAGGTATTGTGCTTCTCGAGAGGGCAAACTGAGTCAGAGATTAAGCGAATTGCCCAGCATCACACAGCACTTGCGTATCTGAGATTGAATTTGAACTCAATTCCTCCTAACTCCTGGCCCAGCCCTCTGTCTACTCTAGCCTAGTTGCCCCTAAGTATGTGTAAAAAGGAGAAATCCATGGGAGGAGGACTGTTCAAATGTAGAACTCCACAATGATGGAGATTACTCAGTGTTTGGCATCTGGTTGCTATCTGGCTCACAGCCTGGCATTTGCCAACAAAACCCACTTCCCTTGAGCAGTCAGCATCCCCCCCAGGAGGTGACAGGGGTCAGACTCCATGACTTCCTCAGAGCCCCAGAATCCTCCTTAAAAACAACAGCAGCTGCCATTCTATTTCGCCAAGAATTTTGTAGGCTAGTGAAGCCTATGGATCCCTTCACAGAACCTGGCTGGTTTTTTTAAATGCATAAAGTGAAATATAGAGAAAATACAAAGAAGCAAAAATCTATTGAAACACAGTTATCAAAATATATGTATTTTTCAAAGTTCACAGACTCCCAGCTCAAGCACCATCTGTAAGGTTTGCAAAATGCCTGCAAAATCCCAACTGATTTTTTACCATAATCCTGTGAGGGAATTATCCCCATTATACAGATGAAAGTGGTGAAGATTTAGAGAGGTAAGTGGTCACATGGCAGAAGAATGGGATTAGAACCTAAGGCTCTGCTAACTCCCAGATGAGTGCCCTTTCTACTATACCATGCTTTTCCCCTATGTTAACCCAATGAACATCTTTGGTAGGCTGGGATTGGGGGACCCATCTATCAGGAAGACATTCAGCCTTGAGGGACTGATTGCCTTGTCTGGGACAGAATCTGAATTGTTGTGCTCCAGGGAAACCTTGTGGGGGAAAGAGGGAATATGGTAGGTCTCCTTTTGCTGGCACACCTATGGGAGTCATTTAGATTTCTGCCTCCTCATTCTATTTTTCTCTCCTCTATCTGCCATCCCCACCATTCTCAGGCCCCTTATCCTTCCCCTCTCTCCCTTATCAGGGAATCTCAGAGGGAACTGGAAGGACTGTCTTCCCAGTCTGCCAGAACCCGGGATTTGATCCGAAGTTTATGGGGCAGAGAGGACTGAGCTGTAGTCTTCCATTTGTCCACAGGATGAGGGTAAGGTGTTCCAGAGGATGGTGCCCCAGAAGCAGACTTTGCCACCAAGGGTCCATCATCATTACCCAAGACCCAATGCCCAGAACTCTTTTCCTGCCCAGTTGGCACTGGTGGCCATGGCCCCCACCTGGGTCCAGGGTCCAGCAGAGGCAAGTGGGTGGTATGCCCACCCAGCAGGTGACAGCTGAAGAAAGCTGGGGAGCAGGCAGCTGAGTCTAGATTTTTGGGGTCTGGAACCAATAGCTCATGGGAGAGCCCTGGGGAGTCCAAACCCATCATCTTGTGGGAACTACCAGAATCCCTCCAGACCAGCTCCTTGGGCCCTGAGCTGCCTGGCCTGAAGGAGTCTCCACCTGGTTGGCCCAGTTTCCCCTCAGGACTCCGGGAAGCTGACCAGGGGCACCGCCACAGCAAGGCCTGGAGGGTATGGGGGGTGCCAGGGCCCAAAAGGCCAAAGTGAAGCTTGAGAGCCATCAGTTCAGCCCGCAGCAAAGCATTCTCCTCCTTGAGAGCGGCCAGTCTTCCTTCCACAGCCACATCATTCAAGCGCCGCTTCTCCCGAGATCTCTTAGCTGCCTCGTTATTTTTGCGCCTCTTCTCCCAGTATGTGGTATCTTTCTTCTCTTCCGGCATGAACTCTCGCTGGCGTCGGGTGGCTGGCATGAAACTACTTCTTTGATTTCCCCGAAGGGTCTTGTTTTTGCCTTGTGGCAAATCCATGAGTCTCAGGAGTCCCAGATCCATGATTCCTGCCCAGGGAACTAAGGGACAAGGATGAAATCAGTTACCCAGAATGATCCTGACTGTGATGTAGAATCACAGCCTCCAACCCCTGATGTCAGACCTGCTGCCCAGCTTCAAGATCCCCACTTTTCTTAGGATGAGCCGAGTGCTTCTTTCAATAAGCCCCTGCCCTAGACTTTGTCAGTTCCACACTCCCCCCCAAAAAAACCAATGGATAAGTTTGCTATAGCTTGAGAAATACAAATTCTTAGCAGATGATATGGTCAGGAAATGTGTGATAGCTATTTTTTTTTTCTGGCTAGTGACTAAAAAAAAGAGTCAGAATAGGAAGAAAATAAACCTGTGATAATAAATGGGGTAAGTCTCTAAAGATGCTTCATGATTTTACTGGTCAGATTAATTGAGGTTTAAACTGAAAATGAAAGTGGCAACAGAAGTTAAAAGCCTCAACCCCATTCTTCTTGTCATTAGGCAGATTTTATTGCAGTCTTTTGGACTATATCTCCTAGAATCCTTTAGGAGATGATATCAACTGGGAAGTACTTCTGGATGACAGCAGGGATGTTGGAAAGAGTTAATTGGACATGAACTGAAGGAGGAGAATAGAAAAGACATTTCCAATCTCCTAGAGTTTCTGAGGCTCCTTCTCATTCCATAGAAACTGAATTGTCTTCCTGACCAAGACAGAACTAGACTTTCAAACTTCGATGTGGTCGCATTTAGATGCTTTTCCCCTTCTGTATCAGGAAATAATGATTGCACACCTGAAAACTCAGAGATCTGGGATAGGGGCTTATCATATCCAAGGTGCTTTCATTGTAAATAGTAAATAGTAATGATTGCTAATATATAGTACCTACTACTATATACCACTATTACTACTAGTGTGCTGAGCACTTTACAAATATTGTAAAATGAGCGATAGTGCTATTATAACCCTCATTTGATAGATGAAGAAACTGAGGCAAACTGAGGCAAATGGAGGTTAAATGGCTTTCCCAGTCACACAGCTACTAAATGTCTAAGGATGGATTTGGAATCAGGTCTTCCTTCCACTAGGACCAGCTAGGACTCTCTGTAACATTTAGCTGCCATCCATTGCCAGATATGTTCCTGATATATCTTTTTATTATTAGCCAAGATTGCATTGTGTGCTGATTTAGCACTGTACATCAGGGACAAGCTAGACTCACAACCCTTCTTTTTTGAATATGGAAGGAATTTTTTGAGAAATTAATAATGTGAGTGCCTGCTGTTTATTGTATTTATCTTGTGATTCTATTTTAAGCAAATGTCCTTTTGCATTACTATGATATGAATTTTTTGTCCCTCTAGGAAGCTGAGATTAAAAGGAAAATGGGAGCCCCTGAGCAACAGAATATGAACTGAACAGGTCTTACGTATCTGCAGTCGGTACATAGGACTTCAATATGACATTGAAAGATTATTGGTAGAAAAGGTTCCCAGTAAACCGCTGAAGAAAATAATTGGGACGAGAGCCAGGAATATGACTTAGGACTTTATATGTCTGTTCACCAGTGCTTAGAATGTGACAGCTTGGTGCTGTGAAACATTTTTTAAAATTTTCTTTTCTCTAGAAATATATATATGTATATTATATATATATATATTTTTTTTAAATATAGTTTATCCAGCCTAAAACCTTTTTCAGACTATTCTCTCTAGGAAAGTGGAAAGAACAAAAGTTTAGGTCTTCCATTGAAATGGAAGTTTGGTAATAACCAAACTTAGCTCTTGTCTAGATAAAATCATTGCCTCTCTAACCCATGAAGTGATTGGCCCCATGCTCTACCTAAGAACAATGTTTGCTCTTTTGGAAATTCAAGGTTAAGATATTGATCACAAAGCAAGAGCTCTTAAGGGGAAGTGGTCCAGAGAGGAACTGAGTGGTGACTATTCTAGAATGTTACTGTATTTAAATGTTATAACTGTCTCCTTTTTCAGCATTAACTGTAAACGTTAACTCAAATTGCCGTGGGGCAGAAAGTCACGTGAGAGTACAAGAGGGATCATACCAATTTGAACATTCTCTCTAAGTCAGAAATGACTTGGGTTAATTTTAAAATAAACAAAATACTTTTGGCAGATATAAGCCTAAATCACAAATTATATTGTCTTTTTTTCTACATCAGTTTAATAATGCTATGAGACTCAGATACTGACACTTAGAATAAACCAGCAGAAACCTAGGACTGCTTCTCTTGGAAAGACTTGTTGTTTGTCCTTCCTTCTTGACGATGAGCGTGACTTAAGGGCGGTAATAACGTGACTTGAAAGTGACTTGGATTTAAGTGAGTTAGAACTGTGCAAAGTCATCTGCCACAGTTTCTCTTCAGAGACAGTCCAGTGACAGGTTTTGGATCGGGATGATTAGAGATGGCCCTGGATGCAATGGGAGACCTTGGCCTTTTTAAGGTTAAGGTCTTCAATAGATCTCAGTTTGACTAAGGCAACACCCAGTCAGTGATTTTGGTCCCCCAGCCTTACCTCAAAGTACTAAGGGTCAAAGTGCTCCAGAGACTATTGAGGACGAAAAGATTACTTTTGCCCGGGGTGGAGGAAGGAAGAGGGTAGGGAATCCTTCACGGTAGAAGTGGAACCTGGCTGATATGAAAGACTATTATAGGCAACAAGTAACAATCTATATAAAAACAAAGTGGTGTAAGGATCAAATTAATTAGAAAATTTAAAGAGTTTCATTAATTATCTTTTATCTAAATAGATTATTGCATTTAAGCATTAAAAGCAAATTAAATCAGGGAGCATCTAGTTTGCAGTCTGATCTATCTGGAAGAAAATTATTATTGTTTATAAAGCTTTTAATTTTCAAAAATATGTATGGATAATTTGACAACATTGACCCTTGCATAGCCTTATATTTCAGATTTTCTCCTTCCCCCTACTCTCTCCCCTAGATGGCAAGCAATTCAATATATGTTAAACATGTTAAAATATGTTAAATCCAAAATGTATAAACATATTTATACAATTCTCTTGCTGCACAAGAGAAATCAGATCAAAAAAAGAAAATAAATGAGTAAGAAGACAAAATGCAAGCAAACAACAACAAAAAGAGTATGAATGTTACGTTGTGATCCACACTCAGTTCCTACAGTCTCTTTCTGGGTGTAGATAGCTCTCTTCATCACAAGAGAGAAGAAAATTATTAAAGAAAGCTAAAATGATAGGCCAGAGATGGAGGAGAAAAAAAGGAAAGATTTATATAGTGCTTACTATATACCAGGCACTGTACTAAGTGCTTTTTCTTTTTTTCTTTTCTTTTCTTTTTTTTTTTTAAACAAATATCATCTTATTGGATCTTTATAACCCTGGAAGATAGGGGATACCCACCAGTACAGGAATGTTTAAACAAATTATGGCCTATGATTGTGATGAAATACTATTGTGCTATAAGAAATGATGAATTAGAAGATCCCCAAAAAACCTAGAAAGACTCACATGAACTGATACAAAGTAAAATGAGCGCAACTAGGAGAATTCTGTACAAAGTAACAACAGTATTATACATGATCAACTGTGAATGACAACTGTTCTCAGCAATACAATGATCTGAGATAATTTCAAAAGACTTATGATGAAAAATGATATTCACCTATATATAAAGAACTGATGGAGACCAAATGCAGATTGAAGTATACTCTAAAAAAATTTTTGGTTTTCCTGTTTTTTTTTTTTTGCTGTGTTTTTTTTCATAACATGACTAATATGAAAATACATTTTGCATGATTATATATATATGTGTGTGTGTATATATATGTACATATATATATAACCTATATCAAACTGCGTTCTTTTTCAGTAAGAAGGGGAAGAGAGAATTTGGAACTCCTAATTTTAAAAATGTTTAAAATTGGTTTTACATACAATTGAGGAAAAATAAAAAAATTTAAAGTCTCATTCTCATTTTTTTAAAAAGAAAGACTGTCATAGGCAACTTAGAGATGAGGTATCTTTTAAATCCTTGTAAGGTTTTTGAAGGGGACTTATTCCAGTTTTGCTGATCTCTGATTGGGTTCATAAGACCTGACATTTTGAGCAAAAGGCCAAGTCTCTCAGATACAATAAGGAGTAATTTGTGAGTATCTGTTCATGTCTGTATAGACGGCCACCTCAGCTTGTGTGTCATATATAGCAAGTCTTATTTATATTATGGCGATATAAATCCATCTTTGAGCAGCTTTAAATCACCTACTGCTTGGGACCAACGTAATTTCTGTCAGCACCAGGATGCTGGCAAAAGAGTTGTGTCTAATCCTGTGATTCCAGGTGATGGGTAAGCTCTCCTTCCCTTTTCTTTTCTTTTCTTTTTCTTTTTCTTTTTTTTTTTTAGCACTGGACAGTAAATCTGGGGCACAGATTGCCCAGGGCTAGTGGTTCAGTTCATAAATAAGAACTTAATTGTTCCTTCACTACTCAGAATCCCACAAACCCCATGATTCTCCAGAAATGATGCTTGATAATTTTCTATGTATTGTGATTTGTTTTATTGTCTGTCAATGTGCTCTGTGTTTAGAGATATAAAAACCTAAAATAATAACTAATCTTAATCTTCCACAGCCAGATAGCTCTATAGTTAGAGTTCTGGGCCTCCTATCAAGAAGATCTGAGTTCAAATTCAGTCTTAGCTACTTCCTAGTTATATGACTCTGGACAAGTTAATGAAATTCTATGCCTCCATTTTCTCAATTGTAATATGGAGATAATAATAGCCCTTAATTTCTCAGGGTTGTTGTGAGGATCAAATGAGATAATATTTATAAAGTGCTTGGCAGAATGCCTGGCCCATAGTCGGTTAATAAATTCCTCCTCTCTCTCCCTCCCTTCCTTCTTTTTTTCTTCCCCTTTTTTCCTTCTTCCCTTTTTCCTTCTCTTCCTCCATAGTAAAGGAGTCAGTGACCACAAGATCACAAAGATTCCCTCCCCTTCTCCCTGGAGATCTTGACGTCTAACTCTAGAAATCCTGCTGGCTAAAAATTTTAGAATGCTTGATTTGTTGGTCAATGGATCCACCTTTATGAGAATGACTAACCTAAGCAGATCCTCAGCAATGGGAAATGGGGCTAAAGACAACAACAGCACCAATAAAACACCGGATTTACTGCCAGAAGTATAGAGTTGGACTTGGGCCTCTGCTGGTCAGTAAGGAACTTTGAAAATAGATCCTCCACTATGAACTAAAGAGTATCCAATTTGGGAAAAATTGGAGGAACCTCAGACTGAGGAATGTAGAATAGAAAAATGTCCTTGTATCTGGAGAGGTTAGCATTTCTCTCATACCCACAAGAGAAATGAAATGTTCACATTTTTTTGAACAAAATGATTTGTTAAAGAAAAGGATCCTTGCTTAATTTAAATTAAGTGTACTCTGAATTTTTGTATGTGTGAATGAGCAAATGAATATCGAGAGTAATGAAAATGTTGATTCCTTGTGTTTTGTATGAGTTGGTATTATCTGTTCAGAAAAAAAGGGGGGGCAACAGTTTATAAGCTGAACTGAAGCTGGTTTCAGAGTTTTTCTTTTACTCACTCAAAAATAGTAAAGACAAAAAAGAAAAGTGCTTTTGAGTTTGAAGTTTGAGGCTCAGCCTGATCTGCTGGTTCCGAATTTTTCCTTTTTAACTCCTTTCCAGTTCGGAAAAAATGAGGCTTAATTTAAATCAAAAGGCAAGTAATTTGGGGAGGAAAGCGAAGCAAAATTTCATCTTCTAAGTTAAGTTTACCTAACCACAGCAGACTTTCCTAAATAATTTGATGAAATTTAATTACATAAACAAATTAGAAGCAAAATCACCTAAAAAGCAATTAGAATATGCCATGCGTTTTGATACTCTAAAGTAAGAAACTAAATTGGAAACATTTTCTGGGGCAATATTTCAGCCGAGATCATTTAAAATAAAGTTTTGCAATGAATTTGAAATGCATTTTTTAAAATGGTCTAATTTGCGAAGAAGATTAAAGAGAATAAAATGAAACTAGAGTTGAAAGGAATTTGAAAAATGAATTGAAAGCAAGAAGTGGGAGGTTAAGAAATTGATGGCATTAGAAAGTGAAATATTGAGTCAAAATACATAAAGAGAAATGCAATTCAGTGATTTCTAAGACTCAGAAGAAAAAAAAAAGATAAAAAGAAAATTAGAGATAGTTCACACCAAAAACACCTGCAGCTCAATTAAAGGGAATTCACTGCTGGATACAATGGTATTAATATATGAAAATGAGTTTTAGCTGGCTATTTTTGGATAAAGCTAAAACTGTAACTTTAGCTAGAATGTACATAAAAACCTAGAAACAGATCTTTAGTTGAAAGAAATCATTGTCTTTATGACAGGAGACTTCTGAATCAATTCTAGGTAAGTATGCATTATGAACCCCCATGAAAACTCTCCTCTCCACCAAAAGAACAGTATATACTTCACCAAGATTATGTGATAATCAACTGTGATGGACTTCGCTCTTTTCCACAAAGGGGTGATTCAGATCAATTCCAATAGATTAGTGATGGAGAGAGCCCCCTACATCCAGAGAGAGCAGTATGGAGACTGATTGTGGTCCATAACATAGTATTTTCACTTTTTGTTGTTTTTGTTGTTTGCTTGCTTAGTTTTTTTTTTCCCTCTCGTTTTTTTTTTTTCTTTTTGACCTGATTTTTCTTGTGCAGCAAGATAAATGTGGAAATATATTTAGGAGAACTGCATATGTTTAACCTATACTAGATATCTATATATTACTGTCTAGGGGATGGGGGAATTTAAGGAGGGAGGGAGAAAAATGTCAAACACAAGGTTTTTCAAGAGTGAATGTTGAAAATTATCTTTGCATATAATTTGAAAAATAAAAAGCTATTATAAAAACAACAACTTTCCTCACTGAGACAAGTAGAAACTCTTTAGGGATAGAGCATGGTCTGAAGTCCAAAATTTCTTGAATGACCAGCTGTGGGTCATGTATGGGTCACCTTACTCATCAGTGTTAGTTATATAGTTTGAGGAGTCAAAAATTCCTTCTGACCTACAACCATGGTGTTTTAGCTGAAGGTTCTCAGTTTGGAAGTACAGAACATCTACTTACAATAGTAAGGACCATGAGAAAGGTGAATATAGTACTCAGTATTCCAGTATAGAAACTAAACTCCTCATAGGAGCTTAGTTGGTTCAGAGTAAATACTTCTTGAATAATGCTATATATTTAGTATGAAATATAGAATTAGTGGAATTTCTCTTCTTTACAATCACATCCAGTAGCAATGAACACAATTTTTTGAGATGTAGATGCAGTTACAGTACTTGAGAAGAATTATTGGATTCAGCAAATTATAGCTAGCATATTCTTCAGATGAGAATGATAGACGTATAAAAAGATTCAATAGTCTATTCCCACTTAAGGCAAATAAGGAATCCCACTAAATAGTTGTATTATTTGAATTTGCATTGAAATTTCCATTGAGCTGAAATCAAGATCATATTTTATATAATCATAATTTCAAATAATGTGAATTCAGATACATTTTAACACTTCACAGGATTTGGTGATTGCACTAATAATATGGCTTCAGAATAAGTCATCTCTAATAGCTATAGCTAAAGAGACCAGAATGTCTTCTTGATAGTTAACTAATAGGACAAATTTCCAATGGCCTTTAAACTGGAACAAATTGATCCCAGATCTGCATAGCCTTCTGGCTACTGTTAGAGAGTAAAAGGATAAAGAATTAAGTGTTTGAATATTGATTTACCTTAACTAATGTCATGTGATCCACTTTTAAAGCATTGAGAATAGTCTTTGTCATCTCACAATTTTGCTGCATTTGATGTACTAAAGCAAAAGCAAAAACGAAAAAAAATATTTGGACCAATAAGAGCAATGTAAATTGGTATTGATTAGCAGGTATAAAAGTAAAATCTTAAATTACTAAATATATAAAATATTTTAAACTGTGCAGCAGCACAAAAGGGGGATTATGGAAACAATTGTTAAAATTCATCTTTTTAATTTGTCTAGAAATATTAAGAAATATAATACATTCCACCTAAAACATTTCCCAGACTTTTCCCTTATGAAAAAGTATAAGGAACAAAAGTTAAGGTATTCCTTTGAACTCTAAATAAGAGTAATAACCAAACTTAATTCTTATTGGTAATGATAATATGATCATTACCTTCCTAACCCCTGAAGTGATTGATCCCATAAACCATCTAAAAACAGAGCTTTCTCTTTTGAAATTCAAAGTTAAGATCATAATTATAGGAAAGAACTTTCAAGTGGAAATGGTCCAAGAAGGAAGTAAATGGTTACTTCTGGCATCTTACCATCTTTTTATATATTATGATCTTTTTGTTCAAAATTTCTATAAATGTTATTTCAAATTATCTAGGAATAGAGAATCATGTAGTAGTGCATGGAGACCATGCCGGTTAAATAATTAGATTAATCTTAAAAGGAATAAAATAATTTCTGGCAAGCTAGAGCCTAAATTGCAAAGTACATCATTAATGTTATTCCCTCCCTCCTTTTTGTTAGTACTGAGAGGTAAATAAAACCTTACAAATCTCTGAGGATTTACAGAATATGATTCATTATTAGAATATAGCCTTTGAAAGGATATATATCTTGTTTAAAAGACTTTAAAAGTAGGATATGAAGGTATTTCCTAAGAACATTATTCATGTGCACCTAAGAATTACTCGGTGTATTGGAGCAGTGCCATTGTTGTTGATATTTTCATTGAAGTAGAGTTTAGGAAGCTGCAATTTCAGATCTTTGGGAGAATAGCAGGTTGTCAATCCTTTAGGATTTCTAATGCTATGACTTTCATTTTTGTTTTCATTCAATAAAATGCAATCTAAACTAAGTATGTATGAGTAGGAATTTGAGGTCCTGAGGAGTCAGAAATGAGATGAGAATCTTAGAGGAGCTGAGGGCTGAGCTAGTATAATGAATTATTCATGCCCTTATATTATTCTACTATTCAGAAAAACCCACAAAAGGAGGACCTGGATCAAGGAGATGTCTTCTACACCTGTGTATGTAAAGGGAGGCAATTATATCAGCTAGATCTTGAAGTGCTATCTCATATTTTATGCAGAAGTTGCACTTTGATTAACTATTGGAGCCCCACCTCTGCTCTTAATGCTAAAAAAAAAAAAAAAAAAAAAAAAAAAAAAAACCAGGTGTTCCTTGGGAAAGGCAACATATTTTAAAGTCTACTCTCATGATGGAGAGGAAAGCTAAGGAGTACATGCTGATCCTGTTTTTGTCAAAAATAAATAAATAAATAACCTGTATGGGGAAGTGGACGTGATGGAAACTTTAAGAAACTATTACCGTCCCATCATAGAGTTTGTAGTTCATAAGGCAGGGGTGGTATGGGCTAAGAAATAGAATGTGGATCTGTGAAAAAGATGATTAGGTACATAAAAAACAGTTATGTGTAGTCAATGACAATAATTACCTAATATTTGATAAAATCAAAGATTCCAGCTTTTGGAATAAGAACTCACTATTTGGCAAAAACTTCTGGGAAAACTAGAAAATAATAGGAGACAAAGTAGGTACAGACCAACATCAGTCCAAAAATAAGGTCAAAATGGATGCATGATTTAGACATAAACACCATAAACACCATAAACAAATTAGAAGAGCAAAGTAATAGTCTACTGTCAGATGTATGAGGAAGGGAAGAATTCATGATTAAACAAGAGAGAGAATATTGTGAAATGTAAAATAAATAATTTTGATTTTATTAAATTATAAATAAATGAATAATATATTACCGTTAAGATTATATAATTTCAATTTGTCCAGAAATATTAAAAAAAATAATGTATTCCACCTAAAACATTTCCCAGATTTTTCCCTTATGAAAAAGTATAAAGAACAAAAGTTAAGGTATAGTAAAGAGCACCAAAGCTCTTTATTTATTTTATAATTATATAATCTATAATATATCATATTATACATATAAAATAAATAAAGAGCTTTGATGCTGACAAAACCAATGCAACCAAGATTAGAAGGAAAGCAGAAAACTGAAAAACAATCTTTACAGCAAGTGTAAATACCTCATTTCTCAAATATTTAGAGAACTGAATCAAATTTATAAGAATATAAGCCATTCCCCAATTTATAAATGGTGAAAGGATATGAACAGGCAGTTTTCAGATGAAGAAATTAAAGCTCTACATAGGCCTATGAAGAAATGCTCTATATCACTTTTGATTAGAGAACTACAAATTAAAGCATCTCTGAGGTATCACCTCATACCTATCAAATTGGCTAATGTGACAAAAAAGGAAAATGATAAATGTTGGAGAGGATGTGGGAAAATTGGTACACTAATGCACTGTTCATGAGTTGTGAATTGATCTAACCATTCTGGGGAGCAATTTGGAACTATGTCCAAAGGGCAATCAGCCCATGCATACCCTTTGATCCAGCAGTGAATGCCTCTAGTAAATCTTTATCCCAAAGAAAGCATAAAAGAGGAAAAAAGACCTATATGTGCAAAAATATTTGTAGCAGCCCTTTTCATGGCAGCAAAATATTGGAAACTGAGGGAATGCCCATCAATTAGAGAATGGCTGAACAATGTAATGAAGTACTGTTCTGCAATAAGAAATGATGAACAGGCAGATTTCAGAAAAAACCTGGAAAGACTTGTATGAACTGATACAAAATGAAATGAACCAGGAAAACATCAAAGTATCAGCAACATTGGATAATGATCAATATGAATCATTCGGTTCTTCTCAAAAACACAATGATCCAAGACAAATACAAAGAATATACAAAGGAAAATGCTCTCCACATCCAGATAAAGAACTGATAGACTCTAAATGAAGACTGAAGCACATTCTTTTCACTTACTTTATTCTTTTTCATGGTATTTTTTCCTTTTGTTCTGTTTCTCCTTTCACAACTGTGACAGACATGAAAAAATGTTTACATAGTAACACATGTAAAACCTACATCAATTTACTTACCATTTTTGAAGAGGGATGGGAAGGAAGGAGGGAGAAAAAATTGGCACTCAAAATCTTGTAAAAGTGAATGCTAAAAATTATCTTGATGTGTAATTGGGAAAAAATAAAATGCTATTAAAATATCTACGAACAGTAAAAGAAAAACACATAAAGCAGGGAGTCAGGAAGGGGAAAAGACTACGAGGCATATATTGTCTATGGTTTAGTGGGCATCTTAAACCTTGACATAGTAGATTTCAAGGAATTCATTGAAAATATAAGCATGTTTACACAAACTGATGCCGAGCGAAACAAGAACCAGGAATACGCTGTATACAATAACAGCAAGAATGTGCAATGGTTAACTATGAAAGACTTGGTTCTTCTCGATGGTTCAGTGATCCAAAGCAATCCCAGTAGATTTTGGACAGAAAATGCCATCTACATCCAGAAAAAGAACTATGGAGATTGAATGTAAATGAACACATGCTATATTTACTTCTTTTTCCTGTTTTTTTTTTCCTATCCCATGGTTTTTCCCTTTGTTCTGATTTTTCTCTCCCAACATGATTCATAAAGCAATGTGTATTAAAAAATAAACAAATAAATTCTAAAATAAAATAAATAAAACAATAAAAAAGAACGAGATCAACAAACTGTACCATAGAGCAACCATTAAAAAATACATATATAGTGTAGAAGAATTGCACAACTTCAACATATATTGGATTACTTGCCAACTAAGGGAAGAGGGGTGGGAGGGAAGGGAGAAAAAAAAAATTGGAACACAAGGTTTTGCAAGAATGAAAGTTGAAAACTATCCATGAATATGCTGTGAAAATAAAATTAAAAATGAAATGTATATGTATATGTGTTTATAAATATCTATGCATATGTTTTGAAAATAAAAATGAAATATATATGTATACAAGTATTATCCTTGATCTCTGGCTTTGAAAGGGAAAGTTTTAGAGAGATTGGAAGTTTCAAGAAGGTAATTCTAAAGACAAAATTGCACATGAGCAAACATATCATGTAATCTCTCTAAGTATCAGCTACCTTATCTTTAAATAAGTAAACTGTACTAGACAAATCTCAAACATCTCTTCATCTTTCTTTTATTCTGATGAAAAATAAAATGGGGAGGTATCTACAGAGTTTCATGAGTCACACAAAGAGCTCCCCATTAAGTTCAGATTTTAAAAGGGCATATAAAAGAGGTAAAAAATATAGACAAGTAACTGAGAATGAATGCTAAAATGTGACCTAGTCCTGTCAGAATAGTGTCAGGATGGCTAAAACCCAGAAGATGTTAAAGCCAATGATAAATGATAGCAGTGATAAAATACTGAAAACAAGAAGGAAAAAAACCAGAAAGATATGACCCCACTGATCAGTCTAGATAGTGCACTGATAACAGATAATGGGGAAATAGTAGAAAAACTAAACTTATATTTTTGCTTCTTTTCCCCCCGCTATCAGGGAGAATAATCTTCTCAGTGGGAAGAAAAGAATAAACATGGTTAAAGTGACTGAAACCCAGATAAATGAGGAGATATCTGATCTTGAGTTAAGCTGCCAACAGTAAGTTCAAGTCACCTGGGCTAAGTGAATTTCATCCCAAGGCACAGAAAGAATTCAAATGAAAATTCAGTGAATATTATTAAGAAATTACAGGCTAATAAGGATCTTTTTCTCCTTAGTAAATTATAGAATGGATGATTTGAGGAGTATTTATAAAAGAAGTCAACATGGGATCAAGAAGATGAATCAGATCAGACAAACCTCATCTTTGACAGGATTATTAAGAGATAGATTAGAGAATAATGTAGACATAATATACCCAAATTTTACTAAATCTATTATTTTAAAAAATCAGGAAGGTGAATCAGATCAGACAAACCTCATCTTTGACAGGATTATTAAGAGATAGATTAGAGAATAATGTAGACATAATATACCCAAATTTTACTAAATCTATTATTTAACAAAAATCTCTTAAAATATCTATGTGGATAAGATGAAAAGTCATGGACTAAATCATAATAGATTCACAGCTAGTTGAATGACTAGACCCAAATAACATTAACTCATTTAATGCTGTTTAATGTTGACTGGGTAGGAGATCTATTGAGCTCTTTCTCCCTCACCTTGTCCTGTTCAATATTTTTAGCTATAGCTTGAATGATAACTTAGAGCACCTGCTTATCAAATGGTAATTGATAACAAATTGAGAGCACTTGTTAACACATCGGGTATCAGAATCGGAATCAAAAAAGATATCCATAGGATGGAATGATGGCCTAACTACAAGAAGATGAAATTTAATACAGATGGATGTAAAGTCCTTCAATCAAAAAAAAAAAAAGTCCTTGGCACAAGCATAGGCCCTAGAAAGCACTTCACATGAAAACATTCTGAAAGTTCCAGTTGACCACAAACTCAACATGAGTCAATAATATGAGGTGGTATCAGTTTAAGAGAGGCACTGTGCCCGAAGCAAAGAAGGAGATAGCTCCATTATCCTCTTCCCAGACCAGATCCATTTGGAAGATTGTGTGCAATGCTAGGTGTTACATCTTTAGGGAATGACATTAACTAGGCAAAAGAAGATGACAAGGATGCTGAAGGGGTTTGGAACCAAGATTAACCCTGCCATTAAGCCCTGCTGTCTTGTCAGAGAGCTTGCCCCTTAAATTGTCCCCTCTTGTTCCCTAATTTTCAATCTTTTCTTATTCACAATTCCTTTCCCTCCTGCCTAGGAAAATTTCCAGATTACTTCCATTAAAAAAAATTCCCCTGACCCTATGCTCTTCAAATACCAACCTATATCTTTCTTCCCTTTTATAACCAAACTCTAGAAGAGGAGGAGAAGGAGGAGGAGGAGGAAGAGAAAAAAAAGAGAAGGAGGAAGACAAAGAGGAGGATAAAGAAAAAAAAATCTGTGTATGCTCATTGTTTCTACTTTCTCACCTCCTACTCATTTCTCAATTTCTCATAAACTGGCATCTGTTCCTATCACCTGTCTGAAACTGCTCTGTATATCTGTCTCTTCCCCTCTTATTACTAGTGATCTTTGCCAAGCCCAGTGGTCTTTTCTTAGAACTCAGTCATTCTGACCTCTAAGGCATGTGACACCATTGACCACTTTCTCTTACCAGTGTTTTCGTAACACAACTTCATCATAGATTCTCTTTCTTTATGTTGGACCAATCCTATCCATTGTCCATTGCAAGATCATCATCCATGGCCCACTTTTCCAACCCCACTACCCTATGCAAATGTATCCCCCAGAACTTAATATTCTGGACTCTCACCTTTTCTACCCTCCTAATCAGTGATCTTATCAGCTCCCTTAGATTCAATTAAGATTTCTATGCAAAAGCCTCCTAAATCTATACTTTTGTCTCTCATTTCCCTTATAAGCTAAAGACTTGCATTTCCAAGTATTTTAGAGACAATTCCACGTGGGTGTCTCATAGATATCTCAGCTTGAACATGTCCAAAATTGAATTTGGTATCTTTTCTTCCTAAATCCTTCCTAACTTCCATATTTCTATTGAGGGCTGATAACTCTTTATTCTCCCCTATCTCCCACATCAAGTCTTGTCAATTCTGTGCCATCAGCACTTTTCACATCTGCTTCTCCCTCTCCTACTCACACTACAACCATCCTAGTTTAGTCACTTAATACCTGTTACCTAGACTCTTGCAAAGACAATTAGGTGGAGAAGTAGGTAGAGTGCTGGGCCTGGGATGAAAAATACACCTTTGTGAATTCAAATCTAACTTTAGACATGTACGACCTGTGTGATCCTGAGCAAGTCATCTCTCTCGTCTGTCTCAATTTCCTCATCTCTTGTATTCTTGTACCTAATCTCTTTCAGTTTGTCCATTTTTTGCACAGTTTCCAAGCATAAATCTGACTATGTCATTCTCTTGCTACAGAAATGTCAGTGGTTTCCTGTTACCTCTAGGATAAAATATAAATACCTTTGACATTTAAAGTCCTTCACAATCTACCTCTATCTCTACTTCTCCAATAATTCCCCCTCTATTTGCTAAACAAGCTAGCCTATTTGCAGGTTCCCTGCCTGATAATCCATCCATCACCACCCCCATGCCTTGGTATAGTTTGTCTTCCAAGGAAGATTCTCCTTTCTTACTCAGAGTTCTTGGAAGGATCTTCTTTTGCACCCAGAACTCTTGGAATTTCTAACTCCCTTTGAGACTCAGTTTAATATCCTGCTTTAAAAGGCCTTTCCTGATTTGTTCTTAGTATGCCCTCCTCTATCCCTAAAATTTCTGGTGTTTATTTCATTCATTTATCTGTAAACATGATGTTTTCCTTAAGGAGAATATAAACCCTTTGAAGGCAGGAGCCATTTCACTTTTGTTCGGATATTCCTTGTGCCTAGTCCACTTCTTGATACATAGTAAGTGCTCAGTAAATGTTTGTTGATTAAGTGATTAACTGATCAATCAACTGAAGAACCTAGGACTATTTTAATCGCAGAAGGGAAGGCTTCTGGAGAAGGCATACAAATATTTTCAAGGCTGTCATGGGGAAAAGAAGCTAGACTTCCAGAGGGCTGAACCAGGATTAGCAAGGTAAAGTGACAGGCAAGCAGATTTCAGTTCGATTCCAACAACTAGAGTTGTTCAACAATGATTAACAATGATCACAGATTCAGACAGAGAAGCTTCGTGAAGGAGGACAGTGTGGGGTGAATGAGCCTAATTACCCTTCAGTTTTAAGAATCTCTACCAATTTTGGTTTTGCTCACTGCCCAGAACTGGGTATTGATACAGGGAAAGAGGAAAGATTGGGTTCAGAATGAATCTGCTCTCTCTTCTTTACCTTCTCATCTTTCCATTCAATCTTTCTTCTTTTCCAGCCCTAACCCATCCATTCTTTCTTCCCTCTTCCTCTTCCATCCCCAGACAGGGCAGGGTAAAGAGAACAGAGCTCCCTGTGGGAACCTTGACTCAATCAGAATTCAATCTCCCTGAAATTTTCAGTCCAAGCCCTTGTGGTTCAGTACTGACATCATCAGCCAAGGTAGGGCGTTGTTTTGTACCCACAAAAAATGTTTTTCTCGTTGATTTTGGCATGGGAATTAGTCTATTACTGAGTCAGGCATTGGGGCTACTGTTGTCCTTGGGGGAATGAATGAATTGGGTCTAATAGCACAGTCGGGGAATAATGAGTTTGGAATCAGGGATTCTGATTATCTAGATCCAAGTAGGGCCTTGCTAAAAGGAAGAAATGGAGACTAGGGAGCTGGAGGTCAGAGAATGTGCCATGTTCAGTTATTTCAGTCTTCATGATGCCATTTGGATTTTTCTTGGCAAAGATACTGGAATGATGTGCCATTTGCCATAGATTTCAGGAAGGAAGAAAATACCCCAGACCTTTAGCATCTTCTCCCTAACCATCACTCCCTATTACAGAATAGCCTAGGTGAGGTTATATTGAAAAGTTTCTCACCCTACCTCTTAGTGAAAATTATATTTGGATTTCTCACAAATAAGATACCACTTCAGGATTATAAATCTCTTCTCTCTCTACTCCAACCTCCATAGAATTGAGCAACTAGGCCACTCCCTTACTCAAGAAACCCTAGGGGTTCTCACAAAATTCTAAGATCAAATAATAACTTCTCTTTGTGGCATCTAAAACCCTTTTCAACCTGCCCCTCCCTTTCCAACCTTATCATACCTTATTTCCCTGCCCACGCTTTAGAGTCACTTTAGAGTCCCTGCACTTTAAACACTTTAGAGTGTAGTCAAAGTGATCTCTTTGCTGTTCTTCACACAGGGCTCTCCAGTTCCCATCTGCATGGGATTCCATGATACCAGGAATGTCCTACCTCCACTCCTCTGCCTCTTAGGATTCCTTGCTTTCTTCAAGAAGAATCTCAGACACCTTCTACACTGGTTGGTTATTGTCCTTTTTTCTTAAAGAGTTCCAAAATGACACCACAATGTTAGAATCAAGTTAATGTGTTCGACTGTGATTGATCAGACAAGCTCAGAATGCTCTATCACAGGTCAGACACAAATAGTCCCTATGAACATTTGGAGTGACTTCTCTAACTTTGTGCATCTCACATTTCTTCTGAGCTAATTCAATTCTGCTTTGCTCATAGAGCACAGCACTTTCTCTGATGAGGGTACGCCATGTTGGTTGGTGCTATGACAGCATATCCCATGTCATACAATCAATTTGTGATCTCCCCATCTGCTAGTGCCTTCCTCACATGCAGATTCCCTTGTTTTTATCTTGAATATACTTATTATTATCATATTATTATACTTAATGATATACTTGAATACACTATGTATGTCTTATCTGACCAGATAGAATGTAAGATCCTTGAGGGCAAAGATTATTTCATTTTTGTCTTTATATTCACAAAGTTTAGTATTACATCTGGTACATGCTTACTAAATGTTTGTTAATGAATTTATTTTTAAATTATAAGATTTATGGGTAGAAGGAAGATTATCCATCCAACCCCCTCATTTTACGGTTGTGGAAACTAACGACTAGTTCAAAGACACAGAGGCAGTATATGGTAATATTGAGAATCTGAATCAAATTCTTGCCAACCTAATCTTTATAACCCATTTTTGGTTGGGCTTGTGTGGACAGAGTTTTAGGGAGAAGATTGATCTTTTGTATTCTTAGTTATCCAAGTCAATTTGACTCCACTGGGGTTAACAGCTACTTCTATATATCTAGATTCACAAAAGAACTCATAAAAGACTGTCAAGTTCTAAAGGAAGATAAACAATAGGTGGAAAAATACCCTGGCTCACCAAGGAACCTGCCACCTGCCATCTGAAAAAAAGGTTCAAATAGTGAAGGTCTCAGGATACGGTTTCCAATCTAGGACTTGTGCACCTCCAACAGATACAAGAAGGTTGTCAAGGGGGCATGGGAAATATTTGGTAATTAAATCATCTCATTGAAACATTCCAAAAACAGTCATGTTATTGACAAAGTGGGGCAGTTAGAGAGAGAAGCAAGAAGAGAAACTTAGAGTACAATTGCAAATTTTGGAAGAGACAGTTGAAGGAATATTTTCTACTGACTAAACCAAAAGAATGAAATTTGGACAGGAAACTCTTTTCTTACTGAGTTAGAAAATAATCAGCAACAGAAGCCATTGAAAGCTGACTAATGTATAACCATTCCAAATTGGTTTCCACTCCATCCAAGCTACCAAATTTTTGGTAAATTTTGGAAAATGGAAAAATCCATTTTCTTCTTTCTAAATATGCTGACAAGGCTTTAATTCTGGAGCAGTGGATAGAACACTGGTCTTGGACTAAAGAAAACCTAAGTTCAAATTCTGCCTTTGAAACTTTCTAGTTGTGTAATCCTAAGGCACTTAACTCCTCCCTGATCCTATTTCTTCATCTTTAAAATGGAGATAAAAGTAGCCTTTACCTCATAGGGTTGTTCGGAGGATCCAAAGACCCCAATACACCTGAAGCACTACATAAGTCTTATTTTTTATCATCAGCATCCTCGGGTCAGTTCCAATTAAGTCCAAAGCAAATTAATTAATTAGAAGCTAAACATGTATTTTTACCTTCTGAAACCAATTCTCCCTGTGCAGCGGGAGAACTGTTCGGTTCTGCAAATATGTATTGTATCTAGGATATACTGCAACATATTTAACATATATAGGACTGCTTGCCATCTTGGGGCGGGGAGGGAGAGAGGGAAAAAAACCGAAACATAACTGATTGCAAGGGATAATGCTGTGTAAAAATTATCCTGGCATGGATTCTGTCAATACAAAGTTATTATTAAATAAAATTAAATTAAAAAAAAAAGAAGCTAAACATGACAAATGAAAATCTAAAAATCTATGCTCAATATAAAATTATCATTAAGCAAACCTCTCACTCACACAATAAACAAAACACAACAGAATTGAGGGCTTCATTAATTAGTCTGACCATGTTCTAATAAGCATTTATTACCATGAGACTAAAAAAATTACATACCTAATGTGGTTTTCTTTATGAAAAATGAATCTATTTTGTTTCATGTATGTATATGAATGAAAAAATGTCAGAATTTATTTCTTTTCATATTGAATAATGATTATGGGAAAGTTAATGCACACTTCTCACTTCTGCTTCTTTGACTCCCTAATTTTCTTTATGATTCAGCAAAAGAACCGTTTTCTATATAAAGACTTTTTTAAAATTTTTCAATAGTATTTAATTTTTCCAACTACATGGAAAGATAGTTTCAACATTCATTTTTGTAAAACTTGTATTCTAAAGTTTTCTTTCTCCCTTCCTTTCCTCCTTCCTCTCCAAGATAGCAAGTAATATGATATAGGTTAAATTTGTACAATTCTTTTAAACACATTTCCATATTTGCCATGTTATGCAAGAAAAATCATATCAGAAGGGGAAAAAATCACAAGAAAGAAAAAACAGCAAGTAATATGATATAGGTTAAATTTGTACAATTCTTTTAAACACATTTCCATATTTGCCATGTTATGCAAGAAAAATCATATCAGAAGGGGAAAAAAATCACAAGAAAGAAAAAACAAGCAAATAACCAACAACAAAAAATTACTATATATATAGTAAATACAAAAATACTATATTTTGATCCACATTCACTCTCCATCATTCTCTTTTTGGATAAGAATGGCAGTTTCCATCCCAAGTCTATTGGAGTTGCCTCAAATCACCACATTGTTGAAAAGAAGCAAGTCCATCACAGTTGATCATCACATAATCTTCTTGTTACTATGTATAATGTCCTTTTGGTTCTACTCACTTATATGAAGCCTTTCTTGATACACTTACTAAAGTCTTCCCTGTCTTTACCATCACCAATGCACTCTAGCACCTTTTATCTATTTTGCATCTATTCTTCATATTCCTATATAGGTACCAGTTATTCCCCTGGAGAGAATATGTAGCAATAAGAAGTAGCATTTACCTAATAAATGCTTTTTGATTGATTGGCTGGTTCATTTCTTTGCCCTCACTCTAAGCCTGTTAACTCTAATCCTGGAAGCTCGTTATCCTTGGTTCTCAAAGAGAACCAAATGACTTCACCAGAATCAAGTTATAGTATGTCTGATCAGAACAATACAAGCTTGGGAAGCTCTACCACAGATCGGACACAAATAATTCATATGAACATTTTTAGTAGAGGTCTTCTAAATTTGTACAGCTTATCCTAATTCAAACCCTAACTTAAATTTTGATCCTGAATTTTACCTTTCTAGGGATCTAAAAATCACTCAATCAGTTGAGAAATCTTCTCCAATCTAGCTGGGCAATCATAAACAAATGACACAACACTTTTAGGTTGGAACAAGGTGGGGTGCCCCCTGTGAGAGGTAGAGAAGATCATAGTTCCCAGACAAGTGCCAGAAGTAACTCAGAATTACTCAGCCTACAATTCCTTTGTATGGAGGGTGGGGATCATCAGATAATGGAAGCAAAAGTAAGGATCTGAAAAGGGATCGACAGAGTCCCTTCCACCACCACAGTAAAATCAGCCCTAACCCTCCCCAATCCCTCTCTTCCTCTTGCTCTCTCTCTCCACAGTACCATCTGGATTCTTCTCTCTCTTTATCCCAGAACTCTTTCTCTCACATTTATTCCAACTTATGGTGCTTAAAAGACACCACTTGTCTTGGCACTTTTTTTCAAAGATTGGCTATTCTTTCTCCTTAATCACGGGGCCAAGTAGAGAACTTGGCGTAGTTCGTACTTCTCTATTGCTACTTTTAGGCCTGTCTGCCCTCACTCAGAAACTCCATCCTGTTCATTGCCTTGTTGCTACCATCTATGGACCTTTTCACTCTTCCTCCTCACCAATAAACTCCATACCTTATACACCTCTCTCCAATGTGTCCTCTCCCATCCCCAGAGGTTCCAACACTACCTTATATTCAAGTTCTCAGAGAACTCAGGAGAAGAAGCAGTTCAAGGTTCCCTTAGGAGACCAGGCCAGGGACTAGGCAGGGCTTCCCATTGTTAGTGGCCAAGGTTTGTTGGCAGTACCGCCCCCATGCCCTCTACTGCTAGGGCCAGGCCTGGGGTTGCCCACATCATAGAGGGATAAACAACATCCGTTCCCATGTGGATCCTGTGCCTGACTTCTTCCACCCAGCTCAGACACCTATGCCCACATAGAGCTCAGCAGGAACTGGGAGGGGCAGGCTAATCACGAACCAGCTCCCTAGCCCCTCACCTGCAGCTGTCCCCACTTACCACTTTACTCAGTTGCTTAGGAGACTGGGCAAGGCTGTCATTCATAACCTCTCTGGACTGTGAGAAGGAGACCTCCTTCTGGTTCCTACCTTTTCTTTTTTCCCCCAAATTTATTTTATTTAAAGAAACAGAATAAGAAAAAAGAAAAGGAGAAAAGAAATACAAAACAAAAAATGAAACAAAACAAAAGATAATACTGTCATGTGCCCAACAGAACATCAGGGAGGATTCAAAATATATAACAATCAGCCTTTTCCAATTCACTGCTTCTATGGCCCCTAATATTGTCCTAATAAACAGCTGTAACTGTGTCTCTCTTTTGATCAGTGGAAATTTGGGGCAATCTGGTGAAACCTACAAACCTTTACAGAATAGTTTTTTAAATGACAATAATATTGAAGTAAAGATAGAGTTTTTCTTCATCAGATGTCATAGATGGTAAATTAAGAATTCCTAGAAAATAGTATAAAACACAAATATCTCAGTTTAGCATTCAAGACTTCCTAAAATCTAATTTCCTTCTACATTCTATATATCCTGGCCAATTTAGTCTCCTTGCCATTCTTTTATATCAACCTTTTCTTCAAATGAAACAACTGCCTCCATTTCTTAAAATCTTTTTGTTACTGTTATTCAATCATTTTAGTCATGTCTAACTCTTTGTGATTTCATTTGAGGTTTTTCTGGCAAAGAAACTGGTGTGATTTGCCATTTCTTTCTTTCTCTGACTCATTTTACAGATGAAGAAACTGAGGTAAACAGAGTTAAGTGAGTTGCCCAGGATGACATGGCTAATAAATGTCTGAGACCAGTTTTGAATTCATGAAGATGAGTATTCCTGATTCTAAGCTCAGTGCTCTATAATCCACTATCAAAATCCAGTTCAAGCACATCCTTCTTTTGACAACCTTCCTGAAACTCCCCAATCAGGATAAAATTCTCTCAGCATTAGGCTTTCACTTCGGCTACCCCTCTCTAATACACATATCCTGAGAAATTTGCAGCCTTGGTGTTCTAGCCTTTCACAGTATATTGTAAGCCACCAAGGGCAAGGATGAAAATTGGTCTCTTCTTGGTACTTTGTACAACCACTCCCTATTCCTACCTTCACAAGTCACAAGCTGGGTGCTTGATGAGAAAGGGACAGGCTCCCTGCTTCCCCCTCAGTGGCCCTTAGGCTCCCAGGCCCTATCTGGGGAGCAAAAGAAGGCCCCTGGAACCTCAAGCTGCTCTGGTCTTACAGGAACTATTTTGGTGGAGAGGAAGATGGTGAGGGAGATAATACGACTTGAGTTTATTTTGAGATATTGGCTCTCGCCTCTGCTCAGCTTGGGTTCCTAAGCTGGGCCTTCCTGTGGTCAAGGGAAGTCTCAGGGCAGGTCATGAGTTGGAGGATTTGGGCAGGGAGGAGGAGGAAGAGGGGGCAGGGAGGCCACAATGTGTAAGCCATTTCCTTCCCCTCTAGTCATCCCAACAACTCTGTGCCCCAAAAAAGGGGGAGTGAAGATCCAAGCCCCAAGAGAGACCCTTCCAAGATTACACAAGAGGAATTCTTGATGGCTGTGCTCCCTTCTCCAGAATAGAGATTATTTCTGCCCCCTCTCCACTTTTCCAGATCTCTAGGCTTCATATATCTTGTAGCCCTTCCAAATGAGTCAGATCCCCTTCATTTTATAGATGGAGAAACTGAGATCCAGAAAGAAAATGTGATAAGTTGAAACCAGGGATCTACCTCTAAATCCACATTTTTGGTTCCTCCACATCACATGGCCCCTTTGTTATATTACAAAGATCATTCTTTATTGTGAAAGTCATTCTTCTGAAAGGAGGTTGAAGATAAAAATATAAAAAGCTTCAAATAAGGTCAAAATTCTAGTTTCCTGCTCCATCCTCTGATCTTAGTAAATCAATTCCCTTCTCTGTAAAATGGAGATAATAATACTTGCCCAGATTGATTGCAAGAGAGCCTGAGAGGCATTTTTCTTTGTGCTGGCCTTAGTGACTACAGGATTAGATCCCGCTTTCCCCACTGGACCATTAAGCCATAAAATCAATTAAGGAGCCAGGTCCTGAACTAGAGGAAGATCAAAAGACATTTATAGGAAGGGAAATGTTTTCAGGGGACCCTGACTTGAAAATGAAACAGCTTCAGGGAATGGGACATAGCTAATGAAATCAAGCTCCTAATCTGGACTCTGGGTTTACCCAAATTAGTGGACAAGGCCAGGTCCCTCTCTTATATACCCTTGACCTGTTAAGCACTTAGCATCTAAAACAGAGATAATCAGAGCTGGAAGGGTCCTTAGAACACAGGATGTCAGAGCTGAGAGGGTTCTTAGAACAGAAAATGTCAGAGTCAGAGAGATCTTAAAATATAGACTATCAGATTTTGAGAGATCTTAGAATATAAAATGGGAGAGCAAGAGGGCCTCTATAAGATTTCTGGATGGGAAAATTAAGGCTCAAAGAGGAGATTAGTCTAAGATCTCATAGACAAGTAATTAGTGTCAGAGTGAAGGCTAAAATCCAGACTTCCTCTCTTAGGCTTTAATTTGGCATCTAAGAGGCAATTCCCCTAGAAGTACAGCCTGAGAGATAGGTTTTTTGTCACTTTTTCAAAGGGAGGAGAAAGGGGAAATGTGGGGTGAGAATGGCATCTGACATTCCCAAGACCAAGTTCGAAAGCCTAGAACTCCTAACCTGGAGCTGACTAACCCTGGAAATGGTGGCCTGAAGCTATTGTCCCTGAACAGAGGATGGAGTATGTTGTGGCTACCTTTCTTCTTTCATGGTTTTTTCTTTCCTTCTGAACTCCTACCCCTGTATTGGGAGGCATCTCTAGCCCTCTATGAAAAGGACTCTGATCATGATGGTGGCTGGATGGACTTACAAGTTGCTCTGTGTGGATATCTCTTCTCTGAACACAGTAGTGGTGGTGGTGGTTGTAATAGTAGGAGGAGGAGGAGGAAGGAAGGAGGAAGAAGAGGAAGAGGAGGAGGAGAAGGAAAAAGAGGAGAAAGAGGAAAAAGAGGTGTTAAGCAGAAGTAGCAGCAAATAGTAGTATTAATACTACTATTAGTGATAGTAGTAGAAGTAGTAGTAGTAGTAATGGTAGTAGTAGAAGTAGTAGTTGGTACTAGTATTAGTATAAGCAGGTAATACTACTACTAGTAGTAGTAGTAGAAGTAGCAAAGACAGCCGCATTTATATAACACTATGTTCCATGTAAGGCTCTGTGCTAGGCATTTTACAATTATTGTCTCATTTTATCCTCACAACAACCCTGGGAAGTAGGTACTATTATTATTCCCATTTTTTGGATGAGGAAACTGAGGTAGGCAGAAATTAAGCAACTTGTCCAGGGTCACACAGCTACTAGTGGCTGAAGCCAGATTTTCAACTCAGATCTTCCTTATTCTGGGTCCAGTGTTCTATTCACAAGCCACCTAACTGCTTACCTTGGGGCTCTTTCACCCAGTGGTTTTAGACTTAGAAAACATGGATCTAATTCCCATCTCCTTCTCCTCCTCCTCCTTTTTTCTTTTCTTCCTCCCTCTATCTTTTCCTTCCTTCCTTTTTTAAGTTCTTTCTTTCTTTCCTTTTCCTCCCGATCCTGCTCCTCCTAAAGAATCCTTTACCTGTGATTTCCTAAGAGTAGGAGATTTCTGGTAGAAGCTTTCTCTCCTGATGTAGTCAAGTCAAGCATTTGTTAGGTATCTAATATGTACCAGGTATCACGAAAAGCATTAAAGAATACAATGAAGGCAAAAATAGTTCAAGACTCACACTCTGCTAGGAAAGACAACATAAAAACAACCATAGGCAAACAAGACATAGGCAAAATAAATTGGATATGGTCTCAGAGGAAAGGCATTATTAAGAGAGATAGAGGGTGCCTGGAGTATGGAGATGGAGTATTTCATACAAAGAATCATAACGTGATCAGTATATCTAGACTGCCATATCCACAGCGGAGAGTACAGTGTGAAAAGAGCAGAAAATAGAAAAGATCCAAGTTATGAAGAGCTTTAAATGCCAAAGAGATCATTTTATATTTGATCCCCAAAGTAAAAGAGAGCCACTGGCATTTGTTGTCTAGAGTGAGGACATGGGTCAACCCTTGGCTTTGGGAAGATCACTTTGATAGCTGAGGAAAGGTTGGACTAGAGTGGGAAACGAACCCACAACCTCCATTGTGTGAGAGCCTTAGAGAGTTGGCCCAAAGTTTTGAGAAGATGTGACTTACCAAAGAGCAAACAAACTAATATGTATCAGAGACAGAACTTGAATCCACAACTTTTCCTAACTCCAAGGCTGATCTTGTACCCATGCTTCTTCTTTAAGCATCTTATTGCAAATAATTCCCCTTCACTCACTCTGCTCCATTCAAACTGATCTATTCCTAAAATTACCATGTCTAAAACTTAAAATTTCAAGATCCTCCTACATACTTTTGCACAAGTTGTGCCCCTTGCCTGAAATGCATTCCCTATCCCTTAGAATTCTTAGCCTTATTCGGGAAGCAACTCAAGTAATACTTTCTACCTAAAATCTTTCCTGACCCCCTAGTATTTAATGATATCTCCCTCAACTTATCTTGTATTTAATACATAGAGTGGATTGTGGTTCACCACACATACATAATAAAACCAGAGCAGGAGGAGACAATGACCTTGCCTCCTACTCTTTGTTCTTGCGCCTTCCCCCCACCTCCCTCCATTCATTCTGTGAAAAATCATAAGAATTTGGAAATTAAAAAACTGGGGATTCGTGAACCCCAGGAGTCCTTGATTAGAAAGGCCACCTCTACATCTGTGTTGACTGGATAAAGTTTAGCAATTCAAAATTGATGAGGTACAAGGAATTTCTAACCTTAAGTCAAAGTGAGGATTTTTTGGTTGGGTTTTGCTTGTTGGTTTCTTTTTTGTTTTTGCTTATATCTTTGTCTCAGAGCTTAGCAGAATGCCTGCATGTAATAAATGCTTGATACGCTCTTCCTTCTTCCCTCCCCTTCTTTTTCTGTCTCCCTTCCTCCCTCCCTTCCTTATTCCCTCACTTCTTCCTTCCCTTTCTTTCTTCCTTCCCTTCCTGCCTTCTTTCCTTCCTCCTTCTCTCCCTCCCTCCTTCCGGCCTTCCTTTCTTCTTTTCTTCTTTCCTTCCTTTGAGAATAAACTATCCTTATTAAGCTCTCCCTAGTAATCTCTGGGGTCTACCATAGTGCTTTGTATATAATAGATACCTAAAAGATGTTTATTGAATCACTCCTGCGATCCTCTGCTCTCCAGAATTTAAATGCTAATTCAGCATTCTGCCTCAGCCATTAGTGACATATAGACTCTTCCAACAGCCTGCCTCCTCAATCACTATTATCCTTACCCAGACAAACACCTTTTCTATTATGCCCCTGAGATTCTCATCACCATTAGTCATTACTGATTCCTAAGCATCCAAGTGGTCCCAAAACAGAACGGACGTCTGGATTTAGAGCTGTAAGGGATCTTAGAGATCATTTGGTATAGACCCTTCTTTTTCTAGATATGTTCACTAAGGCCCAGGCATGTGAAATAACTTTCTCATTACCACACAGATAATAAATGTCAAAGCTGGGGCTCCTGAGGTGGTTTTTGTAGTCTAAGTCTATGGAAGACCTCTCCACCAATTTCTTTTCCACATGTCATTTAAAAATCAAAACCTTTTTAAACCCCACCTCCCTTCCATCAATAATGAGCTTCTGTTTTCTTTTCTCCATGGTTCAGTGTAGAAAGTTGAACTTGGAGAGGAACAGGGTTGAAGTCACAATTTGACCATTTATGAGCTATCAGAAAGTCAATTCCATTTTTTAATTTTTAAAATGGGATGTGTGCATAAGTGAGAAGCCGAAAGGGGAGAGAAAGGCTGTTGGACTAGCTGACCTCTAAGATCTATTCTAGTTTAAATGTACCCTCTTTATGTCATCCCTTACTTAATCATTATTGATTTTAAATTTCTTATCCATGATCCTTCTACTACCTGGAGTGCAAGTTCCTTGACCTCCACAAATGTCATGAATTTCCCGTTCTACTTTATTTTAGCCTCCCACAGGGGTAGCCTCACCATTGGCCTCATGGAATGACTCCATTTTGTTCCACCTTCAAGATCAAGTGGTTGGAAATTCCCTTTTATGACCACAACATCTTATCCTTCCACCTCTTCGACTCCCTCGCTGCTTTCCACTGCCGTTGTGACATCTGTCCTTATTGTCCCAATCTCTCTATCTCCAAGGTTTCTCTTTGCTTAGCCTAGAGCCCATTCTGACTGGCCATTTCAGTTAGCGGTTTCACCCTAAAAAATCCCTCATTTCCCCCTCTATATGTTGCCATTTATACCCTACTAATCTCAGATCTAAGCAACACATAATGGATCGTATCATTTTCAAGTTGCGGGGCCATCAATTCCAACTTTCTCATTCTATACATAAAGAAACAGAGGCATAGAGGTCCACTTGTATGCAGCTCACATAGCTAATAAGTGACTGAATCAGTTTACCTCTTTCTGACGTCAATTCCAGCATTTTAGCATCGTAGGGCACTAATTCTTATCATCTGTGTTTTATCCTCCAAGAAATTTCACTGTGTGAAGTTATAAATTCATAGGAAATCATGTCCCTGTCTTTAGTTAGGCCCTCTTTGAAATGGAGATGGAAGGCGCAGTGGATGTGAATTCAAATTCCACCTTTGAATGGTGGCCTTTATAATCTCTGTGACCTTGGGCAACCTCTTTGGACCTCACTTTCCTCATCTGTAAAATGGAAACATGGAACTAAATGGCTTTTGAGATTTCTTCCATCTCTATATGGACTTCCTTTCTTCCTAGACAATCCATTGTACTTTCGTGCCTTAACCTCCTACAGATTTAGGTGTTACAGACAACCCTCTCTTGCTTAGAAATCCTCTTCTTTTGTTTCCATGACATTGCTCTCTCTTATTTTTATTCCCACCTTTCTGATTTTTCCTTCTTAATACTATTTGTTTTATCTACCTCCTGAGTCCTGACCATGAGTGTCCCCAAGGACTGTCCTGGATCTTTCTTTATACTTTCTCCTTGGGTGATCTAACCAGCCTTCACGGCTCCAGGGGTCATCTCTATACAGAAAACTGATGGCTTTCAAACGCACAATGTGCATAGCCCACCAACAAAATTTTGTACCTAATCATCTCTTGCCAGGACTCAGTAATAGCCAATTAATTTAGCTCCTTGCCACTTTCTCCCCTCTAATTCATTCTCTATACATCAAAATTATTTTCTTTTAATCACAGGTCCTGGTTCAAAAACCTTTGTGACTCTAATGCCTTTAGGGTAAAATACAAACTCCTCAGTCTAGCATTATAATCTCTCCCCAGTCTGGTCTGTATCTATTTTTCCAGTCTTATTTCATGTGACTATATTTATCCACTCCATATGCCAAAAATAATTGGATTCAGCTTTCCTCAAAACCTCCATGAAGCCTCAGTCAAATTGTTCGGGCTCCTCCTCAAATAGCTTTGGACAAATGTCATCTGTGTCTTTGGCATAGAATGTAAACTCCTTGAAGTCAGGGACTGCTTGGTTTTTGTTTCTTCATTCCCAATATTTAACTTATTCTCCTGTATAGGGTAAGTACTTAATAAATGCTTATTCAATTGAATTGCATCATTAGGATGCTCAGAACAGAACCTATAATTGTAGATGCAGTCTGACTAGGAACAAATTCTCGGCACAGAATCTTTTTTGATGCCATCTAAGAGCCCATTGGTAGTCAGGTCACAGTTGCTGACTCATGTTGAGCTTGCACTCCATGGAAACCCCCAGATCTTTTTCATATATAAATCAGTTGATCAATTTCAAAAAAAAAAAAAAAAAAGGAAGAATAGAAAGAAAGGGAGGAAAGATAGGAAGGGAGGAAGGAAAGATGAAAGGAAGGAAGGAGGGATGGAAGGAAAGAGGGAAGAAGGGAGGGAAGGAAGGAGGGAGGAAAGGAAGGAAGGAGAAAAGGAAGGAAGGGAGGGAGGGAGGGAAGGAAGAGAGGAAGGGAGGAAAGGAGGGAGGGAGGAAGGAAGAAAGGAAAGAAGGAAGGGAGACAGTGAGGGAGGGAGGGAGGAAGGAATAAAGGAAAGAAGGAAGGGAGGAAGGGAGGGAGGAAGGAAGGAAGGGCAGAAGGGAGGGAAGGAGGAAGGGAGAAAAGGAAGGAAAGAAGGGAGGGAGGGAGAGAGGAAGAAAGGAAGGAAGGGAGGGAGGAATGGAGGGAGGGAGGAAGAAAGGGAGGGAAGAAGGAAGGGAGGAAGGGAGGAGGAAGGAAGGAAGGAGAAAAGAAGGAAGGAAGGAAGAAAGGAAAGAAGGAAGGGAGACAGTGAGGGAGGGAGGGAGGAAGGGAGGGAGGAAGGAAGGAAGGAAGGGAGGGAGGAAGGGAGGGAGGGAGGAAGGGAGAAAAGGAAGGAAAGAAGGGAGGGAGGGAGAGAGGAAGAAAGGAAGGAAGGGAGGGAGGAAGGGAGGGAGGGAGGAAGAAAGGGAGGGAAGAAGGAAGGGAGGAAGGGAGGGAGGAAGTAAGGAAGGGAGAAAAGAAGGAAGGAAGGAAGGAAGGAAGGAAGGAAGGAAGGAAGGAAGGAAGGAAGGAAGGAAGGAAGGAAGGAAGGAGATGCCCTCCCTTCCCAATTATGACTGATTTGAAGCTTTTTTCTTTTTCAGTTTATTTTCACTTGACCAGGAAGTTGACCAGGAGGTCATAGAATGTGAAAGCTTGGCTAGATCTTAGAACTTAGAACATAAGAACTAGGAGAGACTTTAGAACATAACTATGCCAGAGTTGGACAGTGTCCTAGAGACCATCTAGTTTAGGATTTAGTAAATTATTAGAACAGTGCAGTGGACCATCAGCCCTGGAGTCTGGAGGACCTGAGTTCAGATGTGACATCACACTTATTAGCTGTGTGATCCTGGGCAAGTCACTTCACCTTGTTTGCCTCAGTTTCCTCATGTGTAAGAGGTGCTAGAAAAGTAAATGGCAAACCACTCTTGTATCCTTGCTAAAAAAACCAAATGGAGTCACAAAGAGTTGGACATGACTGAAAAATGACAGAACAACAAAACTACCAGAAGGGCAAGACGCTTATTTTTGCCTTCAA
This sequence comes from Antechinus flavipes, assembly GCF_016432865.1. Taxonomy (NCBI): domain Eukaryota; kingdom Metazoa; phylum Chordata; class Mammalia; order Dasyuromorphia; family Dasyuridae; genus Antechinus; species Antechinus flavipes. The sequence continues at coordinate 679,783,280 of NC_067398.1, read as the reverse complement.
GCTTTTGCATTTTTAATATAAAGTTTACATTATCCCTGTAAACAGCTCTCTGATGTTTTTTGGACATCTAATATACTCATGATGTAATATGTTGTAGTAAAAAGTATTTAGAGTTACATCCCAGAATGACAGAAGAGCTCAATCAAGGCAGTGATATCTAAACTTTCTATCTTCCCCAGCTCCTGGAATAGGGTTCTGCACATAAAAAATATATGAGAAATATATAGTGTAATCTCTGCAGAGCTTGGCAGAAAGCCAGAGAGGAGAGAGGGGAGTCCCTCTCTTCCCCCCACCTCCTCTTTTTCCCACAGGCCCCATCCCCTAATCTTCAGGTTTCCCTTTGACTCAGCCTGGGTGGAGGGAAGGCTGGAAGAAGATGCTGTAGTTCATAACTCCTGTTCCTCAGAACTCGCTGTGACCCTGTCCGGCCTATGCTCTCATGGACTGGAGCTGCCCACAGCATTCTCGGTCTGAGAGAGATTTCCTGAAGCTGGATAAATGGGTAATAATTACTTCCTGAAAGAGCTTCTTCATAGAAAACTCACACACATACACACACACCCCTACCTCAAACTCTTCCCACCAGATTGATCCCACCTTTATCTGCCTTATATTTAGATCCAATGACCTTAATGACCATTGACTCCAAGAGCCTCATTTTACAGATGAAGATCTGATACCAGGTGTATTTACCACACGATTTCCCTTTCTAATGAAGCAAGTAGCAGTTGTTTCCCAACCTTTTTTCTCTAAACTCCCTAGGAAGGGCTCTCAAAAGGCAAGAAGTAAGTGGGGCTGCATACCTTGGTGTAATCAACTGGGTTTCTGGGTGACTGGGAAGGTCAATTCCAAAGATACGTTTCCAAGTTTCTCCCCTAGCCCAGCTGCGATCTTCCTCAGAGACGAAAATGAGAGGGATATGGAATAGCTTGGGGTCCACCCTGGGTCTGCAGTTAATTAAAGTTGATCTCAAAATATCCTGGGTTTGTATTCAAAAGTCTTAGATTCAAATCCCAGCCCTGGGTTTTTTTTTTCTTCTTTCTGGCAATGGAACTTTGAACCTCTTTGGTTCTCCAATGGAACCACTTAACCTCTATATCCCAATTTCTTCATGCAAGATTGGCAAGGGTTTTGAGTTCAAGGGCTATGAACAACAACAATGGCAATAAAAAGCAACTTTGAAAGAATTGTAAAGTATTAGCAACCATGTGAGAGACTGCTCCAAATCACTAGTAGTAATAAGAAAAATTCAAGTTCTGAGATTTCACCTCAAACCCAACAAACTGGCAAAGATGACAAGCGACAAAAACTATCAACGTCAGAGGAGTTGTGGTGAGACAGGCACAGTAACACATACTCTGTTGGTGGAACTGTGAATTGAGACTATTTTAAAATTGTGGCGGAGCTGTGAATTGTGTCTGATTTGATTCTAGAAAGCAGTTTGAAACCATGCTTTAAAAAAATGACTAAAATGTCCGTACCCTTTAACCCAGAGAGTCTGTCAGCTAGGTATACACCCCAAGAAGTCAAGAAGTTCAAAGAGAGAAAAAAGTTGAGACAAAAAAAAAATGTGACAAAACATTCATAGTAGCACTTTCAGTGGTAGCAAAAAGCTTGAAATAAAGTCAGTGCCCATAAAATGGAGAATCATTACACATGGCTGCAGTGGAATTTAACTGCTTGGTAAAAAAAAAAACAACAACAAAAAAAAAAACAAATAAGAGATGTGTGGGACATTTACGCAAGTAAAGAACTGTAGCAGCATGATATTTGTGTAAATGGAAAGAATTGCAACAACTAAGAATGCTTCATAATTATAATGACCAAGTTTGGCCCCAGAGAAGTGTTCGAGAGAATGAACCTCTCTCCCTTTTTGGAAGAAGTGAAGCACTATGGGGATGGAACGCTACCTAGAAGATACTAGAATGCTCCCTATGTTCCAAAGTTTTACTAGTCTGCACATATTCTCCATCTTTGGCTTTTTCTTTTCTTTTTCACTCTCCCAAGATATCTTGGAATTTACTGGCTAAATTTCTTTCTTAAGGACCATGCTTTAAACCAAAACCAACCTGATTCTCATTGACTACCAATAGGTCCTAAGCCAAGCCCTGGTTGGTCATGGTTTGGGTCCCAATGGACTCAGATTGAATATAAAGAGCAATCATTTCTGCTTTGGCCAGAAACCCTGAGAGCCTTCCCCTAGCAGATTCATTCATTCATTTATTTATTTGGGGGCTAGGTGAAAGTGGAGATTCTTTGCTTCAATTGCTACCTAACCTTAATCATTGAAGGGTGACCTCAGTCAAACTGAAATCTGTTGAAGCTTAAAAAGGCCAAGGTCTCCCATTGCATTCAAGGTCATTTCCACTCGTATTGATCTATCTCTGGCCACTGTTTCTGGAGGGGAAAGTGAGGCAGTTGATCTTGCACAGTTTTTCCTCACTTAAATCAAATTCACTTGCTTGTCATGGCATCTCCTCTCTGACATCATGGCCCTCTTCAAGAAGGAAGGACAAATAACGACAACAACAATGGTTTAACACAACAATTCTGAAGAACTCATGATTTTTAAAAAATGCTATTCACTTCTAAAGAGAGAATTCCAGATAAGAACTCTGAGTGTAAAGAGAAGTATACCTTTTTTTTTGGCTTTCTTTTCTTGTCCTTTTTCATTTTTACAACATGGAAATATGTTTTGCATGATTTCACATGTATAATTGATATCCTGTTTCTAGCTTTTTCTATGGGGAAGACAGAAATCAAAACTCAATTTTTTTCCAAAGTTAATTTTAAAATAAATAATTTTACTTTTTAAAATCTTTTTTTTATATTTTTACTTTCTATTTATTTTTATACTTTGTTAGAAGGAATGCTATATTAGGAAAAGAAGGGATATAGTCAGAAATGAAGGTCATCTAAAAATAGAATATCAATTTTTTTTGTTGTAAAAATAGAATATCAGTCTTTTTTTGTTGTTGTTGACACAACTCTGAGGCTTCAACTCACAGAAAACCAGTATAGATGTCAAAAAGTGGAAATGGTCAATGTCGGAAGGACCATGGGAAATTTTGCCAAACATTTTTTCCTTTAAAATTTTTGTTATAAGGAAAGGTTCAGTGGATAAGAGAGAGGGGGCAGTATATGTTCAGAAATGGTGTACTGTAAAACCAAAAGATATCCATTAAAAAAATGAGGAGATAAATGATCTCTAATGTCTATTCTGATGTTCTATATTTGCATAGGATTGCATAGGATGGACCTGGCTCAGAATCACCCCTTATCTTTTGTCCAGATCTCAGATACCCCCTCCTCAAAAAAATGATGCACTTCATGGGAGAATCCATCAACCCTTGTCTGGGAAGAGCAATGGGCTTTAAGTGGCCTAGGACTTCCCAACAGTGTGTTCTACCAGCCCCTATAGAGTGGCTGCCCCATACTATGGCAGAGGAAAATATAAAGAACTATTAGGTTGAGTTGTCCTTGAGATTATCATGCTTACAGCCCCATGGCCAGATGCTTCTGTACAAGAAAGGAAAGACCAAGCCAGGTGACTTGTCCAAAATTAAACAGGTAGGAAATCCAGAATACAGCTGCAAATGGATTTTAAATTCCTTAAAGACAAGAAAAATTTCATTTATATAACTGTATCCCCAGCATATTAGCACCTGCCTGCCTGACACAGAGTCAGCTTTTACATGTTTGTTGATTGAATGAAGGTTTTAAGGGAAGTCATCTAATCTCATCTGCAAACTAAGGCAGCTATGAACTAGTATCTCCTGATATTATCTCCAAGCTTGGCAGCCTGCCCCACCAACCCACTGAAGAGTAGAAGCCAAATGCAAAGTTACATCCAGCCTCCCTCTGCCTCTAGGATGGACTGTGCCTCCATCCTACTAATATCCAGTTTTCTTGCCTTTTATCCCTTACATGAGGAGTCTAACTGAACCTCTACTATATAGCTCTTCCCAACCCAAACCATACCCAGAAGCACATTGGGGGCAAGCAAGACTGGAGCCACAGACACAGAGAGATTCTAGCTGGGCTGTCCTTATTCTCCCATGGCAAGGCCATTCCTGAAATCCATCTTATCTCTCCTCTCAGTCCTCTGTCCTCTCTCTCCATACCTCCTCCTTCTCCTACCAGAGGCAAACAGTACGGTAGAAAGTGCCTCTGAGCTCAGAAGGTCCTGGTTTGATTCCCATTTCTGAAATGCGCTACCTATGTAATTACTGGCCAAGTCACTTAACTATTTTGGGCCTTCTCGTGAAATGTTCTGTTCTAGCTCTGTGATCCCAAGGCTGCTTTTGTTTCTGGATCAGAGGGGGGTCAGTGCCACTGTGGAGAGGGGAATTGTTTAAGTCCTACACCCACACCCATACCCTATCCCCATGCTCCATTTTACTTTATTTGTTTTCCTTTAATGGAGTAAAATTAGTGTCTCGTCCTTGTATTAAAATGCATTTTTGTAAAAGATTGCTCTTTTGGCCATGACATTGTGCAGTAATATTTTAATACTCCAAGGGAACACCTTGTGATTAAGTTGCCTCAGGGTCCCACTGTTATTAATCCTCCCAGAATCCCAGAATGTCACAGCTGGAAGGATTCAGAATATATGTGAGAGATGGAAGAGATTTTAGAACAGAGATTGTCAGATTTGGGAGGGCTCTTAGAATACTTGAATGGATAACGCAGCTCTATAGTGGAATCTAGGGAGGGAAAGTAGGGAGGTCTCCCTGGCCCCCCTAGATGAAAATGAAGGATGATAAGTCAGGGAGAAAGGGAAATACCCTAATGTGTTTGTTGCAGAGGCAGAGGACACACTTAGAAAGCCCAGACTGAAAGCAGGAGGTGCCTTTAGAACACAGGTTATCAGATCTAGGAGGGCCCTTAGAACACAGCATGTCAGAGGGCTCTTAGAACACAGAAAGTCAGATTGGGGAGGGGCCTTTGAACATAGAATGTCAGAGCTGGGGGTGGCTTTAGAACACAGAGTTTCAGAGCTGGCAGAAGCCCAACAACTAGAACAATAATAGTAATCATTATTAAGAATAATAGTTGGATAACATTTTCACTTTTTCTGTTATTGTTTGCTTGTACTTTTTGTTTTCCTTCTCAGGTTTTTTTTTCTTTCTTTCTAGATCCATTTTTTTTTGTGCAGCAAGATAACTCTACAAATATGTATACATATATTGGATTTAACATATATTTTAACATATTTTACAAATATTAGACTACCTGCCATCTAAGAGAGGGGGCAGGGGGGGAGGAGGGGAAAATTTGGAACAGAAGGTTTTGCAAGGGTTAATGTTGAAAAATTACCCGTGCATATGTTTTGTAAATAAAAAGCTTTAATAAATAAAATTTTAAAAGAATAATAATTGGCATTGAATGGTATTTATACATTACACACACACACACACACACACTATCTGATCAGATCATTACTATCCATCCTGTGAAGTCTCTGCTGCAGACAATGTTACTGACATTTTACAGATGAAGAAACTTAGACTCAGAGGGATTAATTGACTTATTCATGACAGCAGGATTCATATCTGGCATTTTCTGACTCTAAACCCAGCATTGTTCTCCCTCTGCTGAATGGCCTCTCTTGGACTTAAAGAGACTTTAGAACACCAGAGTTACTCATTGTAACACAGTCAGCTTGTGTTTGTATTCACTTTGACTTTGTTTCCAAGTTTTATCTGCTACTCACCAGAAAATTCATTTTAAGTCATCCTGCCAAACTTTATGAAAAGCTCATGTTCCTTGAGAAGTTAAAAAACCAAGGATCATGCATCAATGTTAGATTTTAATGTATATTATACTTTTTAAAATTTTTATTCAATATTTGAAGATGTGCCTTTTTATTAGGTAAGGTTATTTTGTGATTGTAGTAAGTAGCAAAACCATAATGGGTGCAGCAATTCTAAAATTAATTTTCATAAAACCCCAATTTGATTGTACAATTACTATATATATATATATATATACATATATATATGTATATATATATATACACCCGCATACAAACACACACACACACACACACACACACACACACACACACACAGACACGTTGCTAAGTCAAAGTACAAAGACTTTCTATTTAAAGCTACTTCCAGAAATTGCCTTTGGCTTTGTATGTTTTAAATGTAATATAATGTCCACTTGGAGGCCAGGGTACTGCATATCACAGACAGGCTTAAATAAAAAAGATGATGTTGTAAAGGAGTGGAGACTAGAGGACTATATCCAATTATCTGTCTGTGAGAAGCTGTTCATTTTTTACATAAATCCAGAGATTTTCTCTGGGAAAAATTATTTTTGTTCCGTTTTGCATTTTGTAATTTAGAAATGACTACAGAACATTTCTGAAGTATAAATGAGGATAAATTATTATGATTTTCATAGTTATCAAAATTACATGTATAATGAATATACTAATAATTTCGATTTCTCAGAGCTATCTCTTCGGGCTTGGGAGTCAGTCTTACAATGCCGCTTGAAATGATTCATCAGTTCTTGACAATGCTCTCTTGTGTATTTTAAGTGAAGTAAATCAAAGATCATAGAACCTGTTTCCATCACAGAACTCTGGTCTTGTCCCACCATCAATAATAACCTACATGATTTCAAACATACACTTACAAACTATTCCCACAGGACTGGAGAACACCCATATTGTCCTGCATTCATGATTTGTCATGGGCAACCACTGAGGCCCTGAAAATGATTGTATTATAATCTACCTTCCCTCTCTCTTCCCACTTAGGATTTGTATATTAAATCTTTACCTTTCCTGCAACGGATGAGCTCTCCTGCCCAGGAGAACTTTCAGTTTGCAAACTATACTCCTCACTCTGACAATGATTAATTTAACAGTTATTTAATTTTTAAAACCTGTCTTTGCTTTGTGCTGCTCCAGCTATCCACAGTTTAGAGACCAAGACAGTAAAATTCAGTTAATATAGGAAACCAAAACATACTCAGAAAGAATAAATACATGAAGAGATGGGGGGAAGAACACCAGAGCTGGAAAGAAACTTACAGATCATTGAATCCCATATATTCATTTTACAGATAAAAAACTGAGGCCTTGAGAAGAAAGGACCTGCCCAAAATCACATAGCTGGTAAGTACCCAAGTCAGGACTAGAACTTTGGATTCTGAATCCTTGCTCAATCCCACAATGCCATACTTCCTTCCTTGTCTAGTTGGAGTGCCAGTCTGGGCTTTCTAAGTGTGTCCTCTGCCTCTGCCCCAAACACATTAGGGTATTTCCCTCCCTCCCTGACTTATCATCCTTCATTTTCATCTAGGGGGACCAGGGAGACCTCCCTACTTTCCCTCCCTAGATTCCACTACAGAGCTGTGTTATCCATTCAAGTAGCTGAATCCCAAGGGCAGCTAGATGGCTTACTGGATAGAATGGAGAGCTTGGAGTCAAGAAGCTCTGAATTCAAATCTGGTCCTCAGATACTTAATAACTATATGACCCTGAGCAAGCCACTTCACTGTTTGCCTCAGTCTCCTCATCTGTAAAATGAGCCTCGGGCAGTTTCCCACCCTCTTGGGCCTTCACCTCTTACCCAAGGGGCTGTATAGACCAGTTGCCACTACTTTCTCCCACAGAACTTCCCCCCAAAGTTGGACTATTTAATAGTCCCTGTCAGTCAATCTTCTACTCTCCTAGACCTGAGCCCTGATTCCACTAGCCTAGTGTAGATAAATCAGTTCTGAAATGAAGTCCAAATGCATCTGAGCCCCAGCTTTGTCCTTTGGACAAGGCACTCTCCTTCTATGGGACTCAGTTTTCTCCTATGTAAAATAAGAAAGTTAGATCAGATGCTCTCCAAGATCCTTTTGACAATTCAAAATATTATAATTATACACACAGGGGACCTGAGCAAGTTGGACTGTCAATCAATACCCCTAGCTAGGATAGCACCCTTTATCTACCTTGCTTGGAAGGCTCTATACTTTTCATACCCTTGGTCTTCCCATCTGTGAAATGGAGCCAGGATATTCCAGATGGAGAGCTCTTCAAAGTAATTTTCAGGGGGCAGGAAGGGACTATTCTTATAGTATAGAAGAACCAGAGAAAGGAATCTCCAAGTCCAATGTCTATATGAAGGACAGAGTACACAGGATAAAGAGATGTTGTCCCCAGAGGCCTAAGCCCAGGTCTGTGTCATGAGTGTGAATGCCTCTCTGCTCCCCAGGAGGAAGAGGTGGGCAGAAGGTCAGAGAAGTTGTTATTATTCATCTATTCTGGTCAGATGGGGAGGTGTAGAGGAACAGCAGCAAAGGTCTGGGGGCAGATACTATCACCAGGCCCTGACATCTGATTTCCAGTTTCCCAGGTGGCTCCTCCCAGCCCTAAGATGGGCCCTGAGGCCCCTTCTAGCTCTTAGAGAGATAGCCCACATCCAAAGAAAAGGAGACTCAGAAAGGACTCAGGCCCATAGAGGTAGATGAAAGGAACTTCAGAGAAGACCAAGGGAAAGTGAGGCCCAAAGAACTCATGCTATTTGTCCAGCATCACACAATTAGTGTCTGAGGTAGGATTTGAATTCACATCTTCCTGACTCCAAGTCCAGAGCTTTATTCATTAAACCAAGCTTTAGTGGAATCGGAGGCCAGAGGACAGGAAAAGAGATGTTGCCCACCTTTGACCCAGCAGTGCTATTACTGAGTCTCTATCTCAAGGAAATCATAAAGGAAGGAAAAGGACCCACATGTGGGGGGAAAAAAAGGTAGCAGTTCTTTTTTGTGGTAGCAAAGAATTGGAAAAGGACTGGATGCCCATCAGTTGGGAAATGGCTGGACAAGTTGTGGTATATGAAGGTAATGGAATATTATTGTTCTATAGAAAATGATGAATGAGCTAATTATAGAAAATCCTGGGAAATTTTACATGAATTGATGCTGAACGAAATGAGCAGAACCAGTAATACCTTGTACACAATAACAGCAAGAATGTGTGATGAGCAACTATGAAAGAGCAAATGGATTACCCCCAAAAGTGTTAAGTGGTTTAGGGATCCAAGGCAATCCCAATAATAGACTTTGGATAGAAGATGCCATCTGCATCCAGGAAAAGAACTAAGAAAACTGATAGTAAATCATCATATGCATATGTTCACTTCTTTTTTCTGGATTTTTATCTCTCCCATGGTTTTTCCCTTTTGCTCTGATTTTTCTCTCCCAACATAATTTGTAAAGCAATGTATGTTAAAAAATAAATAAATTTACCAGAGTAAAAAAAAAAAATAATAATAAACTAAGCATACATTCCAGGCATGAGAGAGAGAGAGAGAGAGAGAGAGAGAGAGAAGAGAGAGAGAGAGAGAGAGAGAGAGACTTTAGAGAGACTTACAGAGACAGAGAGATAGAAAAAGAGAGACACGGAGAGAGAGATGTTAACCAGTGTTCAAAAATTCACTATAGACTTTTCATAAAGCTTCTTCCCACCTGATCTTAGAAGCAAACAGATAGCTCTCTTCCAGCCTCAAGTTTTCAATATTATCCTATGCCAGCCTTCTCCAATGTGGAATCAAGTCAAATCAAGTCAATAGGGATTTAATCAAGTGCAAAGCTCTGAGGATACAACACACTCTCTCCCCTCCACCCCCTGCAAAAAGGAGAATTCTTGTTCTCAATAAGGCTACAGACTAATTAATGAAGAAAACAACATGTAAACATCAATGTAATTTTTAAAAATCACTTGCATTTAGACAATGCTTTAAGGTCTGTGACACACTTTACATATGTTATCTCAATGGATCCTCTCAACAATCCTAGGAGATAGAGGCTATTATCATCTCCATTTTACAGTTGAGGAAACTTGAAGCAAACAAAGATTAAGTGACTTGCCCAGGTTTACACAACCAGCATTTTTCACAGGTAGGATTTGAACTCAGCTTTTCCTGACTCCAAGTCCAGCATTTGACCCACTGTACTACCTTGCTGCCTTCCAGACAAGATATAAACAGGATAAATTTGAGATAATCTTAGAGGGAATGGTTTCTTGTCAAAGGTAGGACTTGATAGAAGCTAGAAGGCAGAGATAAGGAGGGAGAGCATTCCAGGTATGTGGAATGGCCATGGAAAATGGTCAGAGTAGGGAGATGGAGGGTCTTGTTGGAAGCAAGGTTTATTGGATCAGAGTATGGATGGGAGCAGGAAGGAAGTAGGAGGTAAGAAAACTAGAAAGGTAGAAAGGACTTCGAATGATAAGCAAAGGATATTACATTTGATCCTGGAGAAAATAGGGAGCCATTGGAGCTGACTGAATTTGGGGAGTGGGTGATGGTGACATGGTCAGACTTGCACTTTGACACTTGAGTAGAGGGTGCACTGGAAAGGGGAGAGACTTGAAGCAAGGAAATAAACCAGGGGGATATTGCAGTAGTCAGAATCTGAGATCTGTACCAAGGTGGTCTCAGTGTCAGAGGAGAGAATAGGGCTTATAAGAGAGGTGTTAAGACAGGAACTATATGACTTGGCAACTGATTGGATATAAGGCAGGGTAAGGAATATTGAGGAGCACACTGAGAATGAGAACCTCACAGTGAACCCAACAGTAATAGGGAATTTAGAAAGAGGCAGGGCTGTGCTGGAGTCAGCCTGAGCTTGAGAAAGCAAATTATTAAAATTTCAGCTCAGAAATCAGCAAACACTACAAACTGGGGCTTGACTTAATGTTCTATGAATTGTCTAGCCTTAAGAGAGTGAAGGTGAAAATATTATTAATTCAGATTAAATTTTTAAATGTGTCATTGGTACATTTTTAAGAGAATTGGTTTTTAAACATTCACCAGCACACCCATAGGAAGAAGGGATGATTTTAAGGAAAATATGGCTTAATTTTTGGGCATTTTGAGCATAGAATGTCTACGGGACATGTAGTTCAAGATGTCCAATAACAGAAGATGGGACTGCAGGTCAGGGGGAAGTTTAGGACTGGACAAATAGATCTGAGAATCATCAGCATAAAGATGATCATTAAATCTATGGGAATAGATGAGATTGCCAAGTAATAATATAGAGGGAAAAGATCAGGGGTTCTAAGGCAGAGTCCTTGGGGACATTCCCAATTTTCAAGTATAACTTAGATAAAGATTCCTAAAAGGAGACTGAGAAGAAGCAAGTGAATAAGTAGTAGGAGAACCAGGATAGAATAGTGTCCCTTGAGAGAGAGCACCTTGGAATACCCCCAAAAGTGTGCTGGTAAATGTTTAACAACCATTTCTCTGACAGATATAGATAGATAAATAGATAGATAGATAGATAGATGGATATGGATAGATGAATATGTATGTGTATACATATACACACATATATGCACATAACAAACTTTTAATTTCAATTTGCAATATTAAATTTTTCTCTACTTTCTTAAGTCTAGACAATAAAACAGTTAACAAATAGTGATTTGTAGTATTTGCTGATTTCTAAAGTATATTATATTTATAGATAATATAATATTTATGTAATATGTAACATAACATATATAATTTATATGATATTTGTATATATTATGATGGCTAGCATAATATACAATATTTAGTATATTCATATTCTCTGGAGTCTGAAATACCAGAGACACCCAATTTGACATGATGCATTGACTTCTTGAACCAGGCTGAAATCTGGGACCTGAAACTCATACTTTCTTTCCAGTAATTGAAAAAGTAGAGGCTTAATAAGCTGACAGTCACTGTGACATTTCCCCTCCATGTCACTTTGGCTGGTTTCTTCTTCTCCTTGGATCATTGAGGACTCATCCACTTCATTCTCATCTACTGCTATCTAAATCAAAGAGCTCCTCAGGACTTACCTAGAAGTCACTAGTGTCCCTCCTCTAGTAAGGCATTCAAGTCACTAAGGTTTCTGCAAATTTCTAGCTTCTCCTAATACCTACATTGTGATTTCAGCAAATCATTTCATATCTCCAAAACTCTGTTTTCTCGTCTATAAAATGAGTATAATTATCCATATCTATCTCACTGAACTCAGAGTTGATATGAGATATCCTATATGTAAAATGCTATACACAATGATGCATCCTTCACATACCTGAAAAATTGATTTTTTTACAGCACAAAACTAACCAGGTCACTACATTACTCTAGAAAAATCAGTGAGTCTTTATTACCTTTAGAATAAAATACTAACTCTCTTCAGCCTGGAATTTAAGTCTTTTGAGGATTATGCTACATTACTGCCCTTTGTCCACCCTTTTCCCTCTCAAGTCCATCCTCCACAAAGCTGCCAAAATAATATTTCTAAATTATTATTTTAACTGTGTTCGCTCCCTTGATTAAAAAAAAAAGCTGCAACAGTTTTTTATTGTCTCTAGAACAAAATATAATCCCCTCTGAAGGAACTGAAAGCCTCTCATTACTTGTCTCTAACCTACATCTCCAGGCTTATTTCTTATTACTCCCCTTCATACCTCATCATTATCTTTTATTGAGATCTGGAAGGTTTGCAATGTGCTTTAAGTTTTTTATACCATTTGGTCTCTTTACATTCCAGCCAGACTGTCCTACTTCCTGGGAGAAAGAGATATTGCACCTCCCGCCTCTGGAAGAGGCACAGATTGTTCCTTGTGCCTGGAATAGCTCCCTCATCAGTCTTAGAAGCCCTGACTTCCTTTGAGCCTTATATCATGCATTGTCTCTTAGGAGAAGCCTGAATAATCTGAATTATCAACAGATAAACAGGAGAGAGAGAGAGAGAGAGAGAGAGAGAGAGAGAGAGAGAGAGAGAGAGAGAGAGAGAGAGAAGAGAGAGAGATTGAGATTTTGTGTGTGAGAGAAAGACAGACAGAGAAGAGAAATAGATACAAAGAGACAGAGAGAGGGGGTTGGGATATGTGCACTGTGTTAGGCACTGGGTAAATCAAAGACAAAAATAAAACAGATCTTGCCTTTAGGGAGCTTGCAATCTTTCAGGAGCAATGGCACCTCCATCCATCCAAATGTATAAAAGGAGATACAAAATGATATATACATATAAATGTAGATGCAGAAATGGATACAAAATGATACATACATATAAATGCAGATACAAAAAATGGATACAAAATGATACATACATATAAATGTAGATGCAGAAATGGATGCAAAATGATACATACATATAAATGTAGAGGCAAAAATGGATACAAAATGATACATACTTATAAAAGTAGAAACAAAAAGATACATACAGAAAAAAGTAGATACAAAAAAAATGCAGTCAACAAACATTTATTAAATACCTACTATGTGCTAAGCACTGTGCTAGGTGTTGAAGACACAAAAAAAAAAAAAAAAAAACAAAGACAGTCCTTGCCTTTACAGAGCTTAATTGTCTTGCCTTTATAGAGTCTCTATTTGGAAAGATTGTGAGGAGACAAATATGTACATTAAGCTTTCAGTCAATTTTCAATTATGTCTGACTCGCTGTGACTCCATTTGGGGTTTTCTTGGCAAAGATACTGGAGTGGTTTGCTGTTTCCCTCTCCAGCTTATTTTACAGATAAAGAAACTGAGGATTAAATGATGTGCTCAAGGTCACACAGCTAAGAAGTGTCTGAAATTAGATGTGGACATAGAAATATGAGTCTTTCTGACACCAAGCCTGGCACTTTATCCACTGCCCCACTAGCTACCCCGACAAATAAGCGACATACAGGCTAAATATTATCCCATTAGTTGGTACTCTTTATCTCCTCAAGTTAGAAGGTATATGTATATTTTTTCTTATTACTTTTTATGCCCTCTCCAGGAGAATGTAAGTTCTTTAAGGGGAAAATGGTTTGGGAGTTGTTGTTTTTTAGTATCTCCAAAACCTTACACATAGTAGGTGCTAACTTATTAGTTGGATTAGAAACAAATATCTACCGTTAGTCATTCTTGTTATCCCTTTTGCCCCTAGTCTCATGTTACCCCCAGAACATTGTGGGTCTCCTCAGCTTCCCCTTGCCTTTCTTCCATTCCCCTCTGAGCTCCATATAAGATCTTTTATGGAAAGAATCCTATACTTCTCCCTCTGTTTTTTCTTTCCTCCTCCAGGATCATCCCTCTCCATCTTCCTCTCCTGACCTCCCTCTTACTTTCCACCTGTCCCTAATCTGTCATCATAGCACAACTTGGGAAAGAAATGCCACCAGTGAAAGGATAATGGGACCAGGAGATTCACAGTGAGGATTCTGGCAAGAAGAGATTTGGGCAAGTCAGAAGGAACAGTAGTTGTGTGGTAGGACAGGGCCTGAAACTATTCTGTTTCTCCCCCCTACCCCAGCTCTTAACTAGCTTTATTCTGATCCAGTGCAAATTTTATAAAACATATCTGAAGCAAGCAATATGAAAGCTGCCCTCCAATAATAAGTTCAAAAGGAAAGGAGTAAGAAAGGGGCCTGAGGACAATGGCTACCCTGGGTGGAGAGAGGGCACAGCAAGATAGCTCAGCCTTGTGGAGATGCTGCTCACCTAGGTGAGGAATCACCAGGTACTGAGCCCAGTTGTTTGGAGGCCTGTGCTGGGTTCTATATATCTGGAAGAGCTGAGATGGGAGGCAAGGAAGACACGAGGCCTGAGCTTACCCCCTGAGTCAGCTTGTGATTAAAGCTGCTCTGCTCAGGCCATGGATGGGGGCGGAAATGGGGAGACAAGGTGAGCCGGAGGCCCTGAATGTTTCAGACATGGGGCTGGATCAATTAGAGTGGGGTGCTTAACCTGGGATACAGGTCTCTTTGAATTGTTTGGAGGAAAAAATGACATCTTCATTTTCACTAACCTCTAACTGAAATTTAGCATTTCCTTCTATTAAACTTTTTAAAAATGATTCTAAGAAGGGGTCTCTCAGCTTTGCCAGACTGCCGAAAGGACCCTGACCTGCAAAAGGTAAAGAACCTCTGGTTTAGAGTGGTTCAGTTGGGGCCACAATCAATCTGTAGTTATTTCTTTTATTTTTCAAAATTCATAATTCTAACAGCATTAAATCAAATAAGCACGATAGTTACAAATTTTAAAAAATAACAAAATTAACTGAGATCTATTCAGCCTTATATGAGTGAAGTTTCTGAGTTAATCCCAACCTGACCTTGAATTGGGTATAGTGGGGAATAGTGTCAGATTTGGGGAGCTTGTCAAAAAAGCAAGGGTTAGACCAAAGGAGCATGTTCTTTCTTGTGAGCTCCTCAACACTGAGGAAGTATTCCAGTGAAGGGCAAATGGCCCCGTCCATGACAGAGAAGTTACAAAGTAGGAATTCCTGCTTAAATCAGAAGCCTTCTGAGATATCTTCCAAATCTGAGAGTTCGTCTTTCTGTGGGCCTGAAGGTGTGACATGAGGACTGAAAGTGACTTGGTTACTTATACCCTGCCTCCCTGTCCCCTAGTGCTGCTGATTCCCCTTACCAAGGGACAGAGAAGGAGGCAAATGTCCAAACTGGAAGAGGAAGGAGGATGGCAAAACCTTCCTCTCAAGATCTGAAGGTCTTCCTCAAAGGCATATTTTAGTCCCTGGAGTCACTCAAGTATCCCCAACTCTCTTTCCCCACATCCACCCCTCAGAGCTGAGTGTCTCCTTCCATCCACAAGCTGCTCTCAGGAAAGGACTGATCTTTCCCTCAGAGGTAGAGGCTTCTGGGGAGTTGGAAGGATGGACCCCAGTGTCCTTGTCTCCCCAGCTTCAATCACAGCTCTTCACCTTCTACTTCCCCAAACTTCTAACAAGTAGGACCATAATAAAAATGACTCCCAGTAGAGTCTACTCAGGGAATCTTAAGCTAAACTAAGAGAGTGAAGCTTTAATGTTGGAAGCTGAGGTACAAGGTAGTGTAGAAAAGAGATTTCAGGGGCCCTAAGCCTCCTCCCCACTAAAGTGCCTATTTCACCAGGGAAGTATGGGGTGGATCCTCAGGGTCAGAGATTGACCAGAACTCTCCCACTCATCTCCCTATCCTCTGTTCAGTCTCACTTTCTCATCACTTTTCTCTAACAGGGCTCCACTGAGATCTCAGATCTGCATTCTCTCTAGGGTAGCCCCCCCATATTTGTTCCTCCAGTTAGAAAATGGAGTGGGAAGAAGATTTCCATCAAGCTAAGAGTCTCCTCAGCTGGTGAGGATAGCCTTGGGACAGGGCCAGATCTTAGTGCAGTCAGAGATGGCTCCCAAAAAAGACACCAAGAAACTCAAATTCTGGAGGCCAAAAGACTCAAGGAAAGAGAGGATGAGAGAGACAGAGATCCATGACCTGAGAAATGCTATGTTAGAATGTGATTGAAAAGAGGACTAGAGAAGAGGATGAAGAGGTAGGGGATGAGAGGGCCAAAGCCAAGGGGACAGACTCTGGGGAGACGTAGAGGGAGAAAGGTTGGGCAGCACAAGGCAAGATGCTTTGTTTCCCAATCCCAGGAGCCATACTCTGGGGCTGGTCCCTTACCTTCTGGCTGCAAAGGCTTCTGGTCACTTCAGGGTCTTGTCACTGGGGCCCAGAATGACTTGGACTCTGTGCCTTACTAAGGCTCAGGAAAGTGAGAAACTTAATGAGTGTACACCCACCTCAACCCCACTGTCCCGCCCCTGCCCCGCCTTCCTTCTCTCTTTTCTCTAGCAAATGCCCCCTGAAGTCTGCTCCCCTTTACTGTTCTGGGAGGCGTGGCCCGGTCCTGCTGAGAAAAGCACCAACTTAAGTGAAGGTCACAAGGAGGTGTCAGTGGAACACAGACCAATAGAGGTAGCCACTTCAAGCTGCCACAAAACATAAGATGAGGTCTAGATTCTGGATGGATTGGACTCTGGATTCTGGGCTCCCAATTCTGGGTAAATCACTAGGGCACTGAATTATGGATTCTGGGCTAAACCCTGAAGTTCACTTTCTAAGTTCTAGATTCAGGATTGAAGAATATTCTGGCCTCCAAGATATTGATTCTGCCTAGAATGGACATTGCCCTATAGAGATCTGTATTTTAGGCTAGATTCTAAGCAGTCAGATCTGAGCACTGGGTTCTAGATTTTGAGATAGAATGGATTTTGGAGTGGACTCTGAATTCTAGGCCCTGGATTCTGGATCCAGAGGATTACACTACACGTTTTGTTCTGGAATACAAGTTCTGGACTATCCTGAATTTGAGTTTCAAGATCTGGGTTCTAGAATGAATTTTATACTGATATTGTTCCTCCTGGAGAAGTATCTTTCAGGAAACAGTGGACAGTCTCCCAGGAAACAGTGGGCAAGGTAAGGAGGAGAGTTTCCTATTTTCTTTCTTCTTCCTCCTTTGGGAAGAAAAAATGAGAAACCCTAAATAGCTAGAGCCTTAAATGAACATAATTTCCCAAATCTTTGTATGTTCCAGAGCTTAATACAGGTCAAAGCACAAAGTATGTGAAGGTAAGAAATAAAATAAGAGACTTTCAAGCAGTTGGCACTTAATAAATGTTTATTGAATTGAAAGTAAACTGAGTTTTGAACCAGAGAATTTGACTTCAAATTCCAGCTCTGTTATATTCTGCTACTTTTTTCTGCTGTGATTTTGGACACATTACTTTCTGTCTCTGGGGCTGTTTCTCATCCATAAAATTAGAGGACAAAGAAAAAGTGCTGAGGGGACTGGATCATGTCCCAGATTTCTTCTAGCTCTGAATCTTAGACGTCTTTTCTAGAACACCTGGATATAGCTGCAGCTGGGCTCCCTGGGTTTGAGGTTGTTTTTTTGAAATCAGAAATATTGACTGTATTCATCATATTGGAGATCCAGAAGACCACCTCAATTGTATCCTTGTATGTCCTGTATGTCACCAGCACAAGATGGTGAAGGGTTCAGCCTCTGGCATCTTATAAATCCTCTGCCTCACCTCTTTGTCACTCAACTTCCAGAGCCCACATCTTTGCCACCTGGCCCCCAAATGTCACTGGGGCTCCTCTGTGGCAACACCTCTCCCCCCAGGTGAGATGCTACAAGAAATGATGAGGAGAGGGAGAGAGTCACTGAAACCGGTTGGAGGCTGCGGCTGACTTCTGAACTGCACTTGGTAACAGTGACTTCCTGTCTCCCTTTGCTAAATTAAAAACTTAGATTAAGTAAAGAGATTCTGGGGTCTCAGAAATCTTTACTCTGAGTTCTAGGACTAAGTTTTGGCACCCTCTGGTGGACACTCAATAGAACCCCCTCCAACACACCCATTTTCTAAACTAGCCCAAACCCTGAGATTCCTGTGGCTAACAAGTGCCAACCTTGACCAATTTCTTGAAAATACTAGTAGTCTAAATTACTATTGGTCAGAGAAATGCAAATTACGATAACTCTGAGATACCACTACACACCTCTCAGATTGGTTATGATGACAGGAAAAGACAATGATGAATGTTGGAGGGAATGTGAGAAAACTGGGACACGATGTATATTGTTGGTGGAGTTGTGGACAGATCCAGTCATTCTGAAGAGCAATGTGGAACTATGCTCAAAAAGTTATCAAACTGTGCATACCCTTTGATCCAGCAGTGTTTCTACTGGGCTTATATCCCAAAGAGATCTTAAAGGAGGGAAAGGGACCCATATGTGCAAAAATGTTTGTGGCAGCCCTGTTTGTAGTAGCAAGAAACTGGAAACTAAGTGGATGCCCCTCAATTAGAGAATGGCTGAATAAACTGTGGTTTATGAATTTTATAGAATATTATTGTTCTATAAGAAATGATCAGCAGGATGATTTCAAAGAGGTCTGGAGAGACTTACATGAACTGGTGCTGAGTGAAATGAGCAGAAACAGGAGATCATTATACACTTTAACAACAATACTATAGAAGGCTCAATTCTGATGAATGTGGCTCTTTCCAACAATTAGATGATTCAGATCAGTTCCAATAATCTTGTGGTGAAGAGAGCCATCTACACCCAGAGAAAGGATGTTGGGAACTGAGTGTAGACCACAACATAGCATTTTCACTCTTTCTGTTGTTGTTTGCTTGCATTTTATTTTCTTTCTCAGTTTTTTTTTCCCCTTCTTGATCTGATTTTTCTTGTGCAGCAAAATAACTATAAATATGTATACATCTATTGGATTTAAGATGTATTTTAACATATTTAACATGTATTTAATTACCTGTCATCTAGGAGAGGGGGTGGGGGAAAAGGGGAAAATTTGGAATACAAGCTTTTGCAAGGATTAATGTTGAAAAATTACTCATCCATATGTTTTGTAAATAAAAGGCCTTAATTTTTTAAAATGCTAGTAATCTATGATTTTTCTTTTGCAACTTTTGCCCTCCTTTTTATTTTTTAAAACGTTTCCATATGATTCATATTGAAAAGAAAAATCAGAATAAGAGGGGAAAATCACAAGAAAGAAAAAAAAGCAAAAAGATGAAAATGGTATGCTTTAATTATAACATTTTAGGCTTGCAAAGAGCATTGTATATACCATCTCATTTGATCTCTACAACATCCTGTAAGGTAGGTGCTATTATTATTCCCATTTTAAAATAAGAAAACTGAGTCAGACAAGGGTTGTCACATTACCAGTATGGATTTTTTCTCTCTCCCATTGAATCCATTTCCAAAAGGGAATTAGCAATGTGTGCATCCAGGACAAGCAGCAATAGACTCACTTTCCAAATAACTTTTTAAGACATTCATTTGAAAGTAGGGAACACTGTGGGGAAGATCCTAGGACACCAATCCTCATAACAAAATTGTTAAATGCTGAAAATGAACCTTAGGAATCACTTGGATTAAGAGATCTTAATTGGGGGCCAAGAATTTGATTTTGTTCTATTTTTAAATATTATGAGAATTCTATTTCAATATCTTTGATTTCTTCTCTAAATTTATGTTATTTTATTTAATGCCTTTAAAAATTTATTCTGAAAAGAGGACCATAATGCTCAAAAGAGTCTGAGATACCAAAAAAAAAAAAAATCTAGGAAGAATCCTTGTTCTAGAGCAATTCTGTCTTTATACAGAAAAAGGAAGGAATTGCCCAGAGTCCCAGCCAGTAAGCAACAAAACTGAAGATCAAACTCTAGTCTTCTTGTTTCAGAGCTAATGTTCTTTCAAAGATACATCTCCTAATCTTCTTTGCAGAGTGGGGAAGGGTTATGGGTGTTGAACATTGCATACACTGACAGATCTGGTTTATGGGTTGATTACTTTTCTGAATTGCTTCTTATTGACTCTCAGGGAGGGGGGGAAAGAGGGGAAAGATATTTTTGAAGATTATGATGATATCAAAACAAAAATGTATCAGTAAAAAACTTTTTAAAACTTTCTACCATTATTATTATTCTATAAGAAATGATGAACACGCTGATTTCAGAAAAGCCTGGACTTACATGAACTGATGCTAAGGGAAGTGTATAGAACCTAGAGAACATTGTATACAGCAATAACAAGATTATGTGATGATCAACTGTAATGGACTTGGCTCTTTTTAACAATGAGGTGATTCAAGACATTTCCAATAGCCTTGTGATAGAAAGAGCCATATGCATTGAGAGAAAGAACTATGGAGACTGAATATAGATCAAAGCATAGTATTTTCACCTTCATTGTTTTGTGGTGGTTGTTGTTTGTTTGTTTGTCTTTTCTTGTATCTTTTTTCCTTTTTGATTTGATTTTTCTTGCGCAGTTTGATGAATATAGAAATATATTTACAAGAATTGCACATATTTAACCTATATCATGCTTGCTCTCTAGAGGATGGTGAGGGGGGAGAGGGAGGGAGAAAATTTTGGAACACAAAGTTTTGCAAAAATGAATGTTGAAAATTATCTTTACATGTATTTGAAAAAATGAAATGCTATTATAAAAATAAATATAATTTTTATTTATATTTATAAAAAGTTTTATTTATAAAAAATTTTTAAAAGGGAAAAAAGTTTTCTACCTTCTCATTGTTGGGAATTTCTATATTGGGAGGAAATTATTGCATTTGGACAGACCACTGGCATTTCCATTGCCAGGAAAGATCCAGAGGCCATTCCTGACAATGTGCTTGCTATGTGTTATACTGTAAGTAGCTATGTGTTCCATTAGGAAATCACCTATAGAGGAAGTAATAACAAGACCTATTTCCAAAGTCATAAGTAAGGAGGTCATATCACTACTTGTCTTTGACTCTTTGGGTAAGAATATAGTGTCCAGAAGATAATGTGAAGTGGGAAGAGGGACTTGGAGATAACTTGGCTTTTTTTTAACAGCACTCATGATGGCCTAATCTATAAATAGTTGGAATCTATAAATTTCTTTTTGAACTATAGCAAGCATTTTTGAATAGGACTCCATGTCCCATAATGCCTTGGCTCAGAGCATTACCATTCATTGGAAAAAATTCTTAGGACTCCATTTCTCATAATGATGAACTTGAGGATTGTGGGGCCAGGATGAGCACTCACATGGAAAGAGAAAGAAAGGGTCTTTGGAACTGCAAGGGGGTGGCATCCAGGAACCAAGTATCTTGGAGTATCCTGGGATCCATGGAACAAGGAAGAAGATATCCAAGCTGGAGGAGTTGTAGGGATGGATTGTACTTTATTTGGGACAAAGTTTCCCCCTTTCACTTCAGTTATAAAAAGACCTCATACCTGTCTTTTCCTCTGGAGTAGCAAGTTTGGAGTCATTTGTTTTCCAACCAATCAAGGGAAAGAAGGGAATGAGATTTACTAATTCTGGAATATGATTGTTTCCCTTAATGTATTTTCCATGTTAGCCCACTGATCTCACCCAAACTAGGAATCATTTCAGACTTAGTTTAAATTGTGGGGATGGAGCTGTCTGCCTCGTGTTGAGACTGGGAACTTCTAAAATCAAGTCCTGTCTACATTTTCACATCTATATGATACCTAAGCAAAGGAATGTAATGAAATTTTTAAAAAAGCATTTCAATTGGGCCTGGAACAGCAAAGAAATAGAACAATAGCCCATGCATTTCAAAATGAGTGAAATATCATTCTCTTCCTACATTGAATAATTTGGGAAATGGGTCCCAAAGTCTAGCAAGGAAGGTAAGTACAACTTATCCCCACTGGCCATCATCTTTAATGACCATTAATATTAGTGACCAGAGACTCATACCACACATGTCCGAGGACTGCTACCTCTGTTAATGCCTTCATTTCCAATCTCTCCAACACACTCTTCTCTCCTTAACATTTCAGACTCTTTATAGTAAATATAAAGAATTCTTTGTCAGGACCCTCCCTTGTACTATGCTTATATCTTTGAAGTTGTTCTCAACTTCAATGTCTTTTCCCCATGCTCTGTGGAGCATCAAGAAAGTTTCAAGATTCCTGAATTCCTAGATGTCATCTATAGTCCTGAATGTACCTTAAGTCTCTTCCCCTAGCCATTTACCTCATTGTTCTAATCCCCAGTCTCATGGGAAAGAGAATGCTGGGAAATCCAGTCTAGACCAAGACATTCTGAGAAATGCTACTCAGATGTACCTGCTCAGTATGTCTAGCACATCAGCAAAGAACTTACTGTATGTTAATCATGATGATTAACCTAAATGTTGGTATCAGTCATTTTCTTTTTTTTATTAAAGCTTTTTATTTACAAAACATATGCATGGGTAATTTTTCAATGTTGATCCTTGCAAAACCAAAATTTCCCTTCCTTCTCCCCATCCCCTCCCCTAGATGGCAGGTAGTCCAATACATATTAATATGTTAAAATATATGTTAAATCAAATATACGTATACATATTTATACAATTATCTTGCTGCACAAGAAAAATCGGATCAAGAAAGAAAAAAAACTGGGAAAGAAAACAAAATACAAGAAAACAACAACAGAAAGAGTAAAAATACTATGTTGTAATCCACCCTCAGTTCCCCCGGTCCTCTCTCGGGTGTAGAAGGCTCTTTTCATCACAAGATTAGTGGAACTGATTATCAGTTATTTTCTAAGGGGAAAGAGGTTGGGAAAAAAGAAATGTTGTCCCTAAGCTCATTGAACCACCCCAATTCCTTAGAAGGTGGCATAAGGGAAAAAACAATCACTTCTCACATTGATTCACCTAATAACTTAAATGGCATTCATCATGATGATGGATTACTCCAGTAACTGATAACTCTAACAACCTACACTTATCCCCATTGACCATCATCTTTAATGACCATTAATATTAGTGACCAGTGACCCATACCACACATGTCCGAGGACTGGTACCTGCATTAATTAATGCCTTCACTTCCAATCTCTCCAATACACTCTTCTCTCTTTGACATTTCAGACTCATACTAAATACAAAGAATTCCTTGCCTTCAATTGAAGTCCCCAACCTCAACCAATCACAGGGTCCCAGAGAAATTCAAAACAGAGGACAGAGAAATAGCTGAGTTTATTTCACTGATATGAAGCTTCTGCCTTGTTTCCCGTGGACCTTCAATTTAGGTCTGACGGCCCTCTAAAGACCATCCCACACCATCCCCACCAGCTCCCATCCAGCTCCAGTAGAGAGGAATCTGGAACTGAAGCTCAAGTCCATCAAAGAAGGCAGAGAGATAGGACCAGTCCTGCCTTCAAGGTCCCACAAGCCCTGAGCATCCAGGGAAAAAGTGCAGAAAGGAACCTAGCTTTTCTGCAGAACATTCATCCCAAAACCTGGAGTTTTCAGTTCTGTGGTGAGGGAAGGGGATGCAAATGACAATGAATTTCAGGCATCTGAAGGGAAGGGGAAGTGTTCTTGCTGGAATAGGAGACACAGAGGGACAAGCCTCTCTGAGAAGAAGCAAGGGGCAGGGCCAGGATCTGGGAAGGTCTGAGAAAATCCAGAGAAAGGGAGATTATTCCTCAGGCACTGGTGGCATTCGCTGCTTGAGGAGCTTCTGAGACCCCTTCTGCCTTACTGGCCAGGCTATAATAGTACGTTCTGATGCGCTGTTCCACATCTGAGAAGCCTGGACGATCTTCCCACCTGTAGGCAGAAGGAAAAAGAACATTAAACCAGTTCCTTTTCCCTTTCCCATTTCCATCCCATAGACTTGCATGCAAGGGACAAAAAACAAATGTCATATCCCTCCGACAGCCATCTTGGCCCCAGAGAAAAGAATTAGAATCAACTGACAGTCTTTCAGAGAGGCCTCTTCTGGATTAAAGAAGGAAAACTTCCCAATAATAAAAAGTTGGAATGGACTGCCTCAGGAGATCCTAATGACTATTTAAGTGGAACTGGAGTTCTTCACTTGGAGTCCTTGGGCACGGTTTTGTTTAATATGTTGAGAATTGTTTTCCATTAGAACGGGTTTCCTTTGAAATTCTGTGTATTTTGTTTTTATGCATCTAACACAGCCCAATCAGGGATCCATAAACAGACTTCATCACATTGGGGGCCAAAGGGTCCCAGGACACAGAATTTAGTAGCAGCTACTGTACAACCACTTGTCGGTGCTCCCAATGCAGAGTGGTTTCACACTCCATGGAGACTGGATTAGAATATTTTGTTCATTTGCTGAGACAATTGGGGTTAAGTGACTTGCTCAGGGTCACACAGCTAGGAAGTGTTAAATGTCTGAAGTCACATTTGAACTCGGGTCCTCCTGACTTCAGAAATGGTGCTCTATCCACTGTACCAACTAGCTGCCTCTGTTAGAACATTTTTTAAGAGTCACAGATTAAGGGGTCAAAGGGTCATTCCAACTCCACTCCCTCCCCCCCTCAATTTATAGACAAAGAAACCAGATTGGCTGCCCAAGGTTACACAGCTAGGGACAGAATTGGGGACTCCAAATACAGCCTCCTATTCCACTATATGATGCTGCTCTCCTTCGAGGATTCTTTCCAATGCTGAAAGTGTATAATTATTTAAGTCCCTACCATCAATATACCCTTCTCTTTCCTTAGGTACCTCTGGCAAGACCTTGGGGAAAGCATTTTCTAAAGAATGAAGATGTCTTCATCATAATCATTATCATTAAAATAAGTCACTCATATTTCTGGTGGTACCCACAAATGGCCTGAGCCATCTTACAGATGCACATCATCTTACAGATAGGGAAACTGAGGCTTACAGAGTTAAGTGACTTGCCTGAGATCCTAGAGTTAGTAGATGACAGAGTCTGGGAATTATGTATGTAGAACCTAGAACCCTATGAATCTAGATTATAGAGGTTAGAGTTGGAAAGGACTTCTAGAACTAAGAGAGGAAAGAAATATATGGAGAAGTTATAAGGGATTTCCCCAATGATACAGCTAGGGAGCTGAACTAGGATTCTTTGACATAAGAGTAAGGACTCCTCCCACAAGACCACATTGCCTCTGAGCTTTGGTCTGCCAGCTCAGCTTCGAGAGATGTCAGAGTAGGGTCAAGGTTGGGATCCAGTGAAATAATTTATGCAATGAGCTTTGCAAACTTTAAAGCATGCTATGAGAGTTACAGTATTAATGATTATTAAATTGTCAGTTACTATGGCATGAGATATTGGATGTTGTAGTGATGAAGGTGGCAAGTTTTGAGGCTTCAGAGTTTTAGGTTGTAAGTGTGTTAGGCTATTTGGTGTTGGGTTGCTGGGTGTTGGAATGGGCTCTTGTTTCTCTCTATCTCAAGCCAGTGGAACCAAACTTGTCCCTCCTTATGCCAGCAGACCTTCCCAGACCCTGTCTAGGGGATCTTGAGGGGAATTTCCCAGAAGTGAAGCCCTACTTTCTCCTTCCTCATCCTCCAGAACTGACATCCAACTTTCCTACCAAAGCTCGTCTTTCCCTTTCCCCATCCTGGCTAGACAAGGAACGCTATCTCCCCTCCTCTGTGGCTCACAGGACCATTCCTCACTTCCTAATGGCAATGGATCACTCAAGGAGGAGATACCATGATACACAGTAAGGATTCCTAGGCTTTGTCACCACCCCTGTAGCTGCGCTCTTAAGACCCCTGAGCCTTTTCATCTGCCTTGTATCTGAACATTATGTCCTTAAAAGCTTCTTCTTCTATAGGCATCCTCATGATTTAACTCAATGCTTGCTTTAAGACTTAAATCGATGCTTGCTTTGCTCAAACACTTTATAAATGCTTTCATTTATAAATTTATATAAATTTATTTTTTTAATTTATAAAATGCTTTAAATTTATAAAAATGCTTTCATTCATTCATTCACCCATCAGAAATGTTTGGTTCCCCAAGAGACCCAACCTCACACCCCCAGGACATAGGTTCTGTCTTTCTTTTTTTTCTTTTCCTTTTTTTTGACAGTCAATCAGGGTGAGGTGACTTACCCAGAATCACACAGCTAGTAAGTGATTAAGTATCTGAGTTCAGCAGGTTTTTCTGACTCCAGGGCTGGCACTCTATCCACTGTGTCCCCTAGCTACTCCCTACACAGGTTGCCTTACTCCTCATTACTCTCCTCCCTATTGGTTATCAAAAATTTCTCATGCTTCTTGACCTTTCTGGACATCCTTTCTCCCTCAAATTTTCATAACATTGCCTTTATCTCTTCATCTCCATCTGATTGCTATTTCTCAGTCTCCTTTGCTAGATATTCCTTCAAGTCATGTCCACTTAATATTAATGTTCCCTAAAGCTCCATCCTGGGACCTCTTCTCTCCTCCCTTTCCATTATGATATTAATAAAAATTATCATGAATATAATGCTTTAAAGTTTGCAAAGTGCTTTATAAATATCATCTCATTTGATCCCCAAGACAACACTGAGAGGAAGTCCTGGACCTAAAATAGATCCTGTTAAATATAGGATCACACCGCTAATAAGTGTCTGAGGCAAGATTTGAATTTTAGTCTCCTTGATTCCATGTCCAGCTCTCTATCCACAGGGCCACCTAGCAAAAACTCCGTTCCTACCCTTGGAGCTAAATTGGTGACCTTATCAGCTCCCATGCACTCAGTTATCATTTCTATGCCGGAAATTCCCAGAGGGATAATATTTAGCCCTAACCTCTCTTCTGAGTTCCAGTCTTGTATTATCAACTACCTTTTGGGAATCCCAAATTGGGCATCTGAGACTCAACATGTCCAAAACAAAATCCATTATCTTTCTTCCTAAATTCTCCCCTCTCCCAGATGCCCTATTGTTCTCAAGAGTACCACCATCCTTCCCAGTCACCCAAGCTCACAAAACCCATGGCATTCTCAAATGTTGATGCACACTCACTGGACATACACAATCAATTGTCACAATTTGTCATTTCTTCCTTTATAATATTTTATATTTCCCAACCACTACTCTGCAGCAAGCCCTCAACTCCTTGTCTCAAGTTTCTATCCACTCCAATCCAACTTTGACTTAACTGCCCAAATGGTTTCCCTAAATTGAAGGTCGGGTCATGTCACCCCTTCTTCTTTTCCTCACATACTCAGTATCCTCCTGTAGCTCCCTATTACCTTCAGGATCAAATATAACATCCTTCTGAAAAGTCCTTCACAATCAAGCTCCCTCCTACCTTTCCAATGTTTTTTTCTGGATCTCCAGCACATAATAAGCAATTGATCAATTCTGGTTGACTGCTTATTGGTCAGAGAAGGATGGGAGGTTGGGCAGAAGCATCTAGGTGGGCACTCACTTGAATATCCAACAGTCTCTCATGAGCGTGTACATGTCTGGTGGGCACTCAGGAGGGCAGTCCATCCTATTCCCTTCTTCAATGAATTTGATGACTTCGGGGCCTTTCATTTTCTGTTCCAGGGCCAGAGGAAGCCAAAAAAGAAATAGGAAAAGGGGATTGCATGGAGATGAACAGAGACATCTTAGCTGTTCAGAGTCTGCTTCTTCCTCTCTCACTCCCATTAGCTCCCTCTTTATTTCCTCTGTCCTCCTCATCCCTATTTTCTACCCCAACCCACAATTCTCCTATGTCTCTATCCTGTGCTTCTCCTGACTATCCCCATCCCAACACTGCTGCTCCATTGGATCACAGATTCAGCATCATATAATTCTCAGCTTCTAAGGCTATGGGCCACAACCCCATATGGAGTCTCATAACTAAATATGGGGGTTGCAAAATAATAATTTATTATCAGAAAATGTTTGATTTGATACCTTTTACATATCTACATACCCAGGGGCACATAAAAATTTCTTAGGCAAAAGGGGATTGCCTTTTGGGGAAACCCTGACCTAATCCAACTCCTTCATTATACAGAGAAGTAAATTGAGGTATAGAGAGGGGAAGATGTTTAGGGTCATAGATTTAGAGTTGGAAAGGACCTCAATAGTCAACTGGTCTAACCCCCTCCCCATTTTATGGATGAGGAAACTGAGACCCAGGGAGATGAAGTGACATGGTCACATAGTTCCACTACACTACACTAGAATGGAGGTTCTCTAACTGCAAATTCAATGCTCTTAGAGCATTTTCCCTGGCCTTTAATTGCCCCAAACTTCTCTGACTGCCCCCTCTACTTCCTCTAAGGCTCTTGCCCTGACCCCACCTTATAGGGCTTCTGGCCATAGGTAAAAGCCTCCCACATGGTGACTCCGTAGCTCCATACATCACTTCGGCTGGAGAATTTCCGGTAGTTGATGCACTCTGGGGCGTACCATTTGAGCGGCCACTTCCCTGCTGAGCGAGCCTGGGACACAAGGGATGCTGTGATGCACTTCTTCCTTCTTCCTCCACTCTGGGGCTAGGGGACTGAGCCTCTGAATTTGTCCTTTTACCAACCCGTCTCCAGCTCAGGGGTTCTTTGGGATTCTATCAGGGACACTGGTGTGCCACAATACTCTAGCCTACCCAGAGGGCCCTCTGCACTGGATCTCCTATAAGGCACTTCCTTGCCCCCCACTTCTAGCTTTTTTCCATGTATCTCCCTCTAGTACCTACTCCCACCAACTCAGACTTCCTGTCCCTGACCCTCCCCACCCCAGGTCTCTTTCCCTGGGCCTCCCCCAAGTTTCTGCTCAGTTCTTATCCCCTCTGTGTCTTCCATAGCCCCTCCCTTCACTCCCCACCCTCTACCCCTGGAAAATCTCACAGTGTAGTAGCTATCATCAGCTGCCAGTGCCTTGGACAAACCAAAGTCACTGATCTTGGCATAGTGCTGGTTGACCAGTAGGACATTTCGGGCAGCCAGGTCACGGTGCACAAAATTTTTTTCTTCTAGGTATTTCATGCCCATGGACACCTGGTGTAGCAGCTCTACAACATTGCTCACAGGGACCTCCTCCCTACAGAATAAGAGTTGGGGGGAGGATGGAGAGACAGGCAAAGGCAGCAGCCCAGGACCACCCCCACCCCGCTTCCTCTCCTCCTCCCTGCATTTTGTTCTCCTGGACTTATACTTCTGAGCAGGAGCAGGATAGAGACACTCCAAATGTGAAGGTAGATGGATATATGGGGGACAGTATTGGGATTAAGAGATGGAGTAAAAATGGTGGCCATCTATAAAGACTAAGTCCAATAAGAAACTGTCCACAATGACGATGATGGACTCTGCTCCTCTTCAATGAACCATAACGTCTGACCTATCATTGAGCCACTCCCCAAAACTGTGTGGCCAATCAGAGAATTAGCTATATCGGGCCAGAGGTGGGTGAATAAAGGAGAGATGAAAGGTGAATAAGAGGAGGTTGGGTATACAATGCAAGTGGGACAGTGGGAGTGCCCCAGGTAGCAAGTGCATACACACAAGTGTGTGTGCACACATGCAAATGTGTGTATATGCCATAGCAAGTGTACACATGGGCATATCTGTCCAAACAAATGTAGATGTACACGAATATCAGTGTGAACATGCATTCTCATTCCTATTCTTTCAACTAATATTTACAAAACACCCTCTATACTCAAGGGAGAAATATATATACATATATGTGTGTGTATGCATGTATACATGCATATACATATATCATATGCATTTGTATGTATGTTGTGTATGTATTATGTATATGTGCGCATGCAATATATCATAAACATATACATGTATGTACACATACATATATGAGCACACGTGTGTCCATAAATATGTGTGTAAACATATATACACACATGTATTTGCATGTGTGCATTATGTGTGTATGCATATATAAACACAGACATACACATAGAAAAATATGTGCATGAGTATGAAAGGCAATGTTTTGGCCTTGATAGAATGCCTGGATTCAGATCCTTTCTAAGATCTATGTGACCCTGGGCAAGTCCTTCACTTCTCAAGGCCTCAGGTTCCCCACCTGTCAAATGGGAACAATTAAACTTGGCCCAGCTGCTCTTCAGGACCAGCTGGGAGAAAAGGATTCTGCTATGAAAAAGGGGAGTGACTTATTATGAGTATGGGAAGCAGAATGTACATCTGAGAGGGAGTGTTTGTATGCATGCTCACGAGTGTGTGTGTCTGTGCATCTATGCACGAACATCTATCCACTCAGCCCCCCTCTCCCCACTTACTTCTTGGCAGACAAGAACTTGTTCAGGGGCCCCGCAATGGCCATCTCCATGACCAGCATGAAGGCCTCAGCCTTGCACACACCGATGATTCGCACAATGTAGGGGTTGTCCAGCTGGTGCATGATCTGGGCCTCCTTCATCATCTCTTCCTTCTCTGCCTTTTCATTGGCGCTCTTAAGCACCTTGATGGCCACGTCAATCTGCTTCCTGTCCAGGACACACATGGGCGAAGGTTGCTGAGGCTGTTCTGGTCCTGTCACTTCCCTGACTTCCCATCCTTCCTATCTAAACTCCCCCCGTTCCAGGGTCCTCAGATAGAATAGATCCTAGTCATTATGCATAGAGGGAAAGTGAGACCCAGAAAATGGGGAGAGATCACATGAGGTCACGTGAATCAAGACTCCAAGTCTCTTGGCTCTCAAACACTCATCATGGATGCAGACTATCCAGCCTCCATCACTCAGCATAGTGTAACAGAAGGAGAGGAAGGCAGAAAAGAAAACAAGCATTTATTAAGCACCAGCTACGTACCAGGCAATGTGCTAAGTGCTTTACAAATATTATCTCATTTTATCTGTACAACAACCCTATCAGGTAGGTGCTGTTATTATCCCCATTTTAGAATTGAGGAAACTGAGGCAGAGAGTAATTAGGTGATCTACAGATAGTAAATGTCACAAATATCATCTCATTTTATTCTCACAACAACCCTATCAGGCGGCTGTTATTATTATCCCCATTTTAGAGTTGAGGAAACGGAGGCAGAAAGTGGTTAAGTGACCTGCCCAGAGTTTCACAGCTAGTATGTGTCCAAGGCCAAATTTGTACTTACAAAGAGAGCCTTCCTGACTCCAAGTAAAGCACATTGTACTGGCTCCTCTAAGGAGTGCCGGCTCTGGCCTAAGTGGATCTAGGTTCAAATCCTACTTTACTACTTACTGATAGTGTGACCTTGGAAAAGCCATTTGAGTTGGACCTCAGTTTCCTAACATACTGTCTGTCCCACGAGGGGAGGCTGGTCTACCAGAATGCCTCTGGAACTCCTCCGGCTCTTAGCCCACAACCCTAGGACCCAACACTCCTCTCCTGCCCGCTTCTTACTTCCTCATCTTATAGACTCCCTTGCGGACGCAGCCAAAATTTCCTGAGCCCAGCTCCACCTCATCGATAATCAGGTTCTCTCTTTTCAGAAAGAGTTTCTTTTCCTTGAGCTCCTCGGGGTCACTGTAGGGACTCTCATACACGCTGGTGTCCATGGGCAGGACCCGAGACTTCTCCCCTCGACTCTTGCTCAGACGAGCTGCCAACGCAAGAGAGGAAAGGGGAAGAGTGCTACTCAGTACCTGAGGCTTAGGAGATTGCTCCCCGCCCCCCACCCCCAGCCCAATGTTGCCTTGGTAAGTGTGGGTCTGGCATCAAGGTTTGAAATGTCACTGGGACACTCAGGGGTCCTGCCTCCCAACCGCTCTCTCAGGACACTTTAAGACCTCTGCCTGATCCTCCTGGCCTGACCAGGAGGATCTCCAAAGGTTCTAGGCCTGGTCTCTGTAAACTGGCTTTTATTGATATTTTCGTGAATTCTATTTCAACAGAAATAGTTTCCTTGGTGATTTTATGGAATTTTTATGTATTTAAAAACATGATTCTGCGAGATCCAGTGGTTTCCCCAGACAGGTGGCCTCAGGGTGCAGAATACCAAAAAATGAAAGAAACCTTGATCTAATTAAACCTGAACTTGAGCAGGAATTCCACACATACTCCCATCCACAACCTCCATCACAAGACTCTACTTGAAGACCTCCAGGGAAGAACTCACTATCTCCCATGGAAGCTATTCCACTTTGGGAATGATTGTTAGGATACCTTTCCTTCTATGGATCCTGATTCTGCAATTTTCTCCCCTACTCCATCTCCAACCCATGCCCATTGGAACAAATGGAGCCTCTCTCCCTGAGGGCAACCCTTCAACTTCTAGAAGACAGATCCCCAAAACTCTCCTTTAAAGAGCATACAGACAATATGGATTCTTTATTCTTCTGGCCCCAAGACTCACCTGGCTCAGGGGTATATCCATCAGAGTTGAGGGTGTCATTCCTTCTCTGGGGACCAGAGGTACATGGGATCGATCAACCACAAGTGACTTCCTAATGCCTCATGAGGAAAGGGGTACATCCCCCCAGCCTTTCTGGGGAGCTTGATCCCTGTAAATGACCTTCCCCCAGTCCCACCCCACCTACCCATCCCAACTCCATCTATGTCTTACTACAGGACCCAGGCCCTAGTCAGCTTAGGAACAGGGTCCTGGGAAGACAGACTGGGGCTCCCACTTCTATTCTTAGAATACCCCTCCCAATTCCTCCCAGGGACAAAACCCCTGCATCCCTAATCCCAGAGACCAGACTTACAGGCATAGAAGGATGGACAGGAAGCGTGGGAGCAGCAACCACTAGAAAGACAATTGAATTGGAGCAGAGGGCCAATGAGATACCTTGGAGAGACCTAAGATCTGTCCTGTTTCCTGTGATCTGGCCCTGAGAACCCATTATGGGTTCTCACTCTAACCGCACAGCTAAGCCCAGTTCTGAGCTCCCATCCCAGTCCTAGCTCGAATCCCAGCTCCAGCCCCATGTTCCCTTACCAGCAGCAGTAGAAGCATTGGCATTAGGACAAATCTCTTTCAGGCAGTAGATAAGCCCATCTGCCTTCAGCTTCAGATACTCCACCAGCTGGCAGGAAGAGAAGGAAAGGCATAAGGAGTAGAGGGAAGGGCCCATATCTCCATTGGAGTCCTGGTAGTGGGTGACAGGACCAGGCTCCCTTTTCAGGGTGTCTCAAAGGGAGGAAGAGTCCATGAATGGAGAGCAAATAATGGATAGAAATGGGAGTTAGGAGTCTGGGTGATTAGGTGGGAAGGGTCCAAAAGTGGAATGTGAACAGAGTCTGGGTTACTCACCTGCCATAAGGTGTCAAATTTTGTGCCCTCAGGAATACAGTACTTGCCAGACTTGTCCTGGTTAATGAGGTAGTGATAGACAGTCTTGCCATAGATGAGGGATAAAGCATAGCTGCCTTGCTCCTTCCTGGGCCTGAGCCTAAAGTGAGGGGTGGAAAAGGAAAATGAGAAGTCTCAGGGTCACTGGTGCCCAAAGCACAACATGCCCTGCCTGTGCCAGGATCGACGATGTAGGGCAGGAAGGTTTCCCAGAGGTCATCCCCACCACCATTTTATAATTGAGGAAAACTGAGGCTCAG
The DNA here is from genome assembly GCF_016432865.1 of Antechinus flavipes. Taxonomy (NCBI): domain Eukaryota; kingdom Metazoa; phylum Chordata; class Mammalia; order Dasyuromorphia; family Dasyuridae; genus Antechinus; species Antechinus flavipes. The sequence continues at coordinate 679,749,689 of NC_067398.1, read as the reverse complement.
CAAGGCTGTTTGCCCAATTTCACACAGAAAGAAAAATTAACCAAGTGAAAATTTGGTATTTCTCCCTGGAGGAGGTAAAAAGAGCTGTGGCCAGTGAGTATCTAGTGCCTCTGTGGGACTGTGAGCAATCCACCCAACCTACTGAGTCCTGATGGAAGCAGGCAGGGGGAGAGGATGGGAAGCCTGACAGCTTCACCTCCATTCTCTCAGAGAATCAAAGGATTGCACATAGGGGCCACACTGAGGTCATTTTCTCCATTTTGCTGAGGGAGAAACTGAGCACCAGAAAGATAAGGTAGCTTGCCAAAGATACATAGGAAATAAGCATCAGTCAGGATTTGAACCCTATTCTTCTTATTTCGGTACGACTTCCAGTCTCCAGAGTATCTCACTCACAGGCAAATCCTGCCACAGGAAAATAATACTCCCAGGCAAATAAACATAGGTCAATATGTTTCCCCTTCTCTCAGTAGAAGCAAACATCCAAATGTGCTCATGGGCCAATTGGTACTTACACATTCTATCCAAGAAAGCTATTCGCTCCTGATCACAAGTAGTCACAAACACATTCTCCCAAATAAATACATACAAACACATTCACAAACAGTCAATCACACCTGACTATCTCATGGTCACTAACCACACACAAGGATCATATGTAAATAGCTCCCTTCAAAACATACAACCTTGCCAGAAGGACTAGAATTTAAGAACGTCCTAAAGGACCAAGCCAGGTCAATTGTTGCTGTGCAGTTTTTAATATGAAAAATGATATTTTAAAGTAAAATTGTAACAAAATTTTTGCCACAATTGGTACAAGTAAGGTCCCTCTAGTGTTGAATTGGTTGTATAAAAGGACTTTAACATAAAGTTTAGGATTGTTACTGAAAGCTATATCAAAGGTTTTGATTCTACTGAAGTTTTTGCTAATTACTACTAAGGGGTCAGGAATGGAGGAGCAATGAAGCAAAAAAGGCTGGTACCTTTTCTTCCCATGGAAAACCCTGAGATAAGCCTGTGGCAAAGGCTTAATGTAGAGCTATTTTTAAACACTTTTAATAAGCATAAACATCATCCAACATTTTTAATCAATTAAATAATAACTTTTCAATTCTCCCTTAAAGAAAAGAAGAGGAATCCTTTCAGACAGCCTTAAAGATGGGAGCTTCATTCTGAACTTTGTGGCTTAAAATGGGCATCCAATAGTACCTTTAGCATTTACCACATAGCATTTACTACATAGGTGATTAATAAATGCTTATTGATTGACAGTTATAGATACATCTCAGTTTTAACTTCCAAAATATGTGCTCAATAGTGTCCAGGACACCAGAATTCTTTTCACATTCAAGCCAGAAAGCCAACCAGGTTTTTTAATGTGGTTTCAGTTTCAGTTGAGTGTGTACTTAAACAGACCATATTATGAAAACACTAATGTGTGTCACCTATTAGCAACCATTCACACACACACACACACACACACACACACATACCGTACACACACTGCCACCCCCTGCCCCACTTACAAAAACTTGCCATCATGCTGGGAGCCTGAGTAGAGTTTACGCTCTGCTTCCTCTCTGGAGATGGAGCTGTGGTACCAGGGCATCCTCTCATGGGCTGTGGTGGCAATGAGCTTCTCTACCTGGGGGGCCTGGCTGATAATGGCCTGCTCAAGGGCATCACCCTGGGGAGGGATAGGGTCAGGGTGTCCCATGAGGAAGAATAACAGCCTTCATTTCTCCAGGGCTTTAAGGTTCACAAAGGAACCCTGTGAGGTAAATAGTGCAAGGAAAAGAGGATAAAAAGACTGAAGCACTGAGAGCTAACTTCCTCAGGGGCACCCAATCTTCCACTCTACCTGGACCCTCCCGATCAATCTTCTGAGAGACCCCTAAGCATCCCCTGCCTGGGACACACCTCTAGTTTCCAGGTCTGGCGCACATAGTCTCGAACCATGGTCTCTCGAAGACTGTCAAAGACTCCTGGTTGGGGCTCCATACCACTGGGCCGGTTGCAAGGCTTACGCAGGGGACAGGGGAGGCCATCAGCATCTTTAGAGTAGAACTCGCAGAGCTCGGCTGGACCACAATGAGGCTTGCCTCCAGCAATGGCATAGGTGCCATTCAGCTGACGCTCGATGGGGTAATGGTGGAACTGCAGGTCATATACCAGTGAGAGAACATAGCCCCCAAGGCTACGGAGGCACTGGCGCAGCAGGAAGAGCCCATCTGCCATACCTGCCAGCTTCAGGTGTTCCTCTGCTTCCGCTCTCGAGATGCTCCCATAGAAGAAGGGCAGGTGAGCAGCTGCGTCTGGCATTGTGGACTCCCGGAGAGTACAACCTGGCATTGGGGTAGTCCAAGTAAGTTTTGTCAGCCTCTGCACCCATCCTGTCCTTGCCCAATATCCCAGGGAGTTCTACCCTTAGCTCCTTTTTTTCCCTCTTACCTAGTTACTCGAATACCCAGCCCCCATGCTGGCCCAGCCTTCTCCACTCTCAGAATTTCAGAGCTGAAAGAGAAAGACCTCAGAGGCTATAAAGTCCCACTCACACCTGACCAGCATCTCCTCTCCAACATCTGCAAGATGTCAGAGATCCTTCTGGCCCAGAGAGATAACTTCTTAGGGAAAAAAAGCCTGTGCTTGCCTCCCAAGGTAGTCCTTATATTTTTACATTTAGGCTTTGATTCTATTATACTTTTAGATTTAGTATAAATATAAATTATTTATACTAAATAATTTAGATTATTATTATTCTTATTTTTACACTGAGTTGAAATATGATTCCTTCCACCTTCCTTCCATTGCTTTTGATTCTGCCTTCTAGGGCTAAACATATCCAGTCTAATTGTTCCTCCACAAGACAGCACTTCAAATGCTTGAAGAAAGCTATCAAACATCTCCCTTGATTTCCCTCAGTCCTTCTTTTCTGTAGACTAAATTTTTCCAACTAATCCTTTCATGCAAAAAAAAAAACTTTTCTCCCTAAAATATTCCTCCCAGACTTAAATACAATTTTCCAAATGTGGTAGGGCAATGTGCTATATACACTGAGCTCTCTTTCACAGTTTACACTCAATGTTTTATAATCATTTTTACATCTTCCATAATACTGTGAAAAGATAGCCAGCAGAGTGGGGAGATTAGTTAATCCATTTTACAGAGAAAGAAATTGAGGGCATAAATGGAGCTGAATAGCCTAATGTTACATTATAAGTGAGTGGCAAAGAGGGGAATCAGCCACAGCTATACAAATCAGCACCCACGGGTGTCTCCATTACACCTGAGTTGTTTCCTTGAAGCCCCCATGGAGGCACATAGCTAGAGCTCAATAAAGGCTTTTTGAAGGATTTGATTGATGATGGCAGCAATGAGGAAAGAGGAGGGGGGAAAGATGAAAGAGGAATGAGAGGAGGAGCTTAAGGGGAGGAAGCTGGGGGAGGCAGGAAGGAGAAAAGATGCGGTGGGAGGAAGGGGAGGAAGGAGGCCGGAAGAGGAGGGAGGAGTTGAGGAGTGGAGAACAGGAGAGGGGGCCCACAACCCTAGCAAAACTGGTGGCCGGATACTGTGGCAGGAAATTGTCAGCAGTGTTTGTCAAGCCCCTTACCCAGGAGGCGCCTGGGGCCTCCAATCGGGCCAGGCCGAAGGGACTGGAGTGGAGTTGGAATCAGATGGAGAGAGAGGGAGGAGTGCCCTGAAGCCAGGGGGAAAAAAGATGGAGAAGAGGAGGAGGGTGATGGGGAAGGAGAAAAGAATACAAGAGAGTGGAGAAGGAGATTGTTGGGAAGAGATGGGAAGAGAGAACAGAAACAAAGGAAGGGGGAAAAGTGGAGAGAGAAAAGGAGCAAAAGAAAAGGAAAAAGCAGAGGAAAAGAGAAAGAAGATGAATTGAGGAAAAGGAGGGATCAGGGCCACAGAATGCAGATCAGAGTGGGAAAAGTTAGAGGGACCAAAAGGGACAGTTAGGGTTAGGATTAGAGTCAGGAGTCGGGAGTTGGGAGGTTTGCATTTAGGTTTAAGATTATTAGCCTGAGCATGAAGAAGGAGCTGGACAGAGACAAGGGGATCTCTAATCCCGATCCTGATGGCCCCCAATGTGTTTGTGCCTGTAGCCATGAGAAAACTAATTGATCCCTGAGGTTTTTTCCAGCTTCCCATTTTTGGAGAGGATTAAAAAAGGTAGAGGAAAAAATTCCAGCCTATTTCCTCTGCATTCAATACTCCACATTGAAGACCTTGCCTTACCCTTATTTCTCCTATTCTTCATTTGTCACTTTAAACAGTCAGCACTTATTAAGCATTTTCTACTTGCCAGATACTCTGTCCGTTGTGTTTATTCCAAACTCTGGGCTTTGACTCCTGCCTACACCCACTTCACTGATCTGCACCCATTGCATTGACCATCTCTCTAATCCAGCTCCCAGCTTACCATTTACTGGCAGCCCTTCTATTGTGCTCCCACTCTTAGCAGTACTTTCAGCTAAGGACTAACAGAGGCCTCCACGTATAACCTCCTACAACCTATACATGCTTAATCATGTCCTGAGCCCCAACCTGTCAGATTGGGATCTGCTGGTAACTCTCAAAGCCTTCCCCATCCAAACAAGTTGGCACCACTATGTCTGCCCCTCCATTACTGACTCGTTTAATTCATGCCCCTCTCAATTACTTCCCCCACTTTTATTACCATCACCAGAGCTTCAGGGAGCTTAAAATAAGAAGAGGTCCAATCAGCCCTCTAACTCACTTTCCTCATAACAATTTTGTAAGATAAGTAATGCAAGTACTATCTTCCTTTTACAAAAAAAGAAAACCACTGCCAAGAGATGATAAGCATTTATTAAGTGCTTACTGTCTGAGAAGCAACAAAGCTTACAATGTCTAATCATTTTGCCCTGGATCACTCATACTGCTAGCAAGGATTATAATCGAAGTGTCCTGACTCCAAGTCCCCACTATGTCATGTTGCCCAGGTTGGACATCTCTTCTTGCCAACCTAACATCTCTATTCTATTCCTACTCATAGAAATGAAGAATTAACAAAGTTTGGAGTTTGGTTCTATTTATATTTCTCTTCTCAAGACTGTTTGTATCTCACTGCCCTCAGAACAGAGACTCCTTGAGGGCAGGGCTATGTTATAATAATAATGATACAACTATAGAATTTAACTGCTATAGATAAAGTATGGAAGTTGGCCTTTGTTCCAGCAGTGTTACTACTGGGCTTATATCCCAAAGAGATCATAAAGAAGGGAAAGGGACCTGTATATGCACGAATGTTTGTGGCAGCCCTCTTTGTAGGGGCCAGAAACTGGAAACTGAGTAGATGCCCATCGATTGGAGAATGGCTGAATAAATTGTGGTATATGAATATTATGGAATATTATTGTTTGGTAAGAAATGACCAACAGGATGATTTCAGAAAGGCCTGGAGAGACTTACATGAACTGATGCTGAGTGAAACAAGCAGGGCCAGGAGATCATTATATACTTCAATAACAATACGATATGATGATCAATTTTATGGACCTAGCCATCTTCAGCAATGAGATGAACCAAATCAGTTCCAATGGAACAGTAATGAACTGAACCAGCTATACCCAGTGAAAGAAATCTGGGAGATGACTAAGAACCATTACATTGAATTCCCAATCCCTATATTTTTGCCTGCCTGCATTTTGGATTTCCTTTACAGGCTAATTGTACAATATTTCAGAGTCCGATTCTTTTTGTACAGCAAAATAACAGTTTGGTCATGTATACTTATTGTGTATCTAATTTATACTTTAATATATTTAATATCTACTGGTCATCCTGCCATCTAGGGGAGGAGGTGGGGGGAAGGAGAGGAAAAATTGGAACAAAGGGTTTGACAATTGTCAATGCTGTAAAACTACCCATACATATAACTTGTGAATAAAAAGCTATTAAAAAAAAAAAAAGTATGGAGGTTGGAGCCAGGAAGAACTGAATTCAAATCATGTCTCAGACCCTTACTAGTCCTGGATTAGTGTGACCCTAGGCTAATCACTTAATCTATGCCCACCTGTTTCTTTATCTGTAAAATAGAGGAAATGGGTGGTAATAATAGCACTTATCTCCTAGTGTTACCACGAGGATAAAATGATATATCTGGAAAGCACTTTGCAAACCTTCAAATTCTATATAAATTCTATTCTTATTACTATTATCATTAATTTGATATTTGCCCATTATTTTCCTTCCTAGGCCTAATGAAAAATTTTGCTGAATGGAGGTTCAGGACTCCCATGTGTAGAATCCCCTGCACTGATACTGGTCAAGAACTTGACTTTCTATACACTAATGATTGCTACAGAATAAGTGCTTAGTAAATAAATGTTTTCATTCATTCCCATCATGCTGGACTCTGACTCTTAGTGGCCTTGAACCGTCCTTTCTGAATCTCTGTTTGCTCCTTTGTAGGATGAAGGGGTTGGGATAGAGAAAAAAATTACATCTTTATTTTGATATAATGGGTTTCCTTTAAAATCTCACATATTTTATGCATTTAGAAAGATTATTCCGAGGAGCCCGATTGACTGTCCAAAAGATGCCTGGCATAAAAGGGTGAGAAACCTCTATATTAGATATTCTTTAATCCAACTCTAAATTCTTAAAAAGTTTCCTGGAGACCTCAGCAGTTTGATGATATTGCCAGGGCTACACAGGCTTAAACCTAAATCCTTCTGACTCCCAGATCAGTCTCTTTGTACCATATAACATTCCCTTTCTATAATAAATTTTAAGATTTTTTAAGGGTGAATATCTTTGCATATTTTTTAAGCTTTTTATTTTCAAAACATATGGACGGATAATTTTTCAACATTGACCCTTGTATAGCTCTGTGTTACAAAATTTCCCCTCTTCCCCCCATTCCCTCGCTTAGATAGCAAGCAATCCAATATGTTATACATGTTCAAATATATGTTAAAGTCCATGTATGTAAATATATTTATACAATTATCTTGCTGCATAGAAAAATCAAATAAAAAAAGAAAATGAGTAAGAAAATAAAATTTTGCATATATTTTAAAAACAAAAAGTTATTATTTTTTAAAATAAACTTTACAGATAAGAAAACCGAGGTCCAGACACATAAATTGACTTGCCCACCATCATCTTCACTACTACTAGCAGCAGTGTCCCGCACTACATATATTTTCTCATTCAATTACTTGAGCTGATATGAGAGTTGCAATTTGAATCCAGGCTTCCTGATTCCAACTGCATCTCTTTTTTCATTTTACCTCAGTGATTCCCCTTTTTCTCCTAAACCCTAGATCCTCATTTCTTCCACCTTGTTTCACACCAGCCCCAGAAACCTGTGTTCTTCATATTCATGGCAACTCAAAAAAAAAAAATATTGAATAACTGTTGGGTTGGAGGCTTAACTGGGGGTCCATGAACTTTGAAAAATATTTTCATAATTATTTTTCAGCATAATTGGTTTTCTTTATAAATCTGTGCGTTATATATATATACATATATATATATATGTATGTATTTTTTTATTATTTATTTTTTGCTAAGGCAATTGAGATTAAATGACTTGTCCCTAGTCCCACAGCCAGGAAGTGTTAAGTGTCTGAGGCCAGATTCAAACTCAGATTTTCCTGACTTCAGGGCTGATGTTTTATCTACTTTACCAACTAGCTGCTCCCTAGGGGGTGATATCTTGACTTGTGAAATGGATTTAAGTGAGGCAGTTATGAAAAATCATCAACCTCACTCTCTCTTCCTGAGTCATCAAGGTCCAATGACAACACAAAAGACAAGATGACTAGTGATGGCCCAGGATACTGTGGATGATCTTGGTATCTTCAATATCTGACCAAGCTCTAAGACTCTACAGTGTCTACTGAAGCTGCCTTCATGGCCATTGGAGCAAATTGTCTCATCTGCGCATTGCACTAGAGGAAGTAATCATATGCTTAAGATAGCAATTCTCCTGAATCACCAGCAGGTTTGAGGCCTGTCAGTTACCCTCAACCTGGTTTTGCCGTCGGCCAAGTCAGATTTTACCAGGATGTAGCCATTGCTTCTTGTAGCCACACACTAGATAAGCCCTTCAAGATCTCCATCTAATATTCTATGATTTACTGGATTTAAGAGTTCAAGCTCAAGTATCAGACTTAGATCATCCTTATCTTCCTCATTACTACTTCCAATCCTGAGGAACTTCTTTGGGGATGGGATTTAATATCACAGTTGATTAGATAAGAATGAGTCATGTGGAATTGGGGGGTGGGAGTTTCCCCACTTAGTTTCTCACTAAGAGAAAGGAACTAGCCCAGGAGAGGATCATGAGATATTGTCCACAACTGGGAAGCTAACAAATGTCTAAACCGAATTGGCTGAAGAAACAGAAGGTAGACAAGGAAAGGTGGGATTTGCTCAGTGAAGGAGAGAAATAGGAGACCTTGTCTATCCCGAATAGAACCATTAAACCAAGGAAAGCTAGAAATACATTTTTACTTTTTCTTTTTTTCTTTTTTCTTTTTTTTAAGCTTTTTATTTTCAAAATACATGCATGGATAATTTTTCAACATTGATCCTTGCATAGCCTTGTGTTTCAGATTTCCCCTTCTTTCCCCTACCCCTTCCCCTAGATGACAAGCAATGTGATATGTTATACAAGTTAAAATATATGTTAAATCCAATATGTGTAAACATATTTATAAATTCTCTTGCTGCACAAGAAAAATCAGGTCAAAAAGGAAATAAAATGAGTAAGAAAACAAAATGTAAGTGAACAACAACAAAAAGAGTGAGAACGTTATGTTGTGATTCACATTCAGTTCCCACAGTCCTCTCTGGGTGTAGATGGCTCTCTTCATCACAAGATCATTGAAATGGGCCTCAATTATCTTATTGTTGGAAAGAGTCACATTCATTAGAATTGATCGTCCTATGATATTGATGTTGCCATGTACAATAGAAATAAAAATCTTAATGCTGCATCTGACTTTTAGACTTGTGGGTGAGTTAGTTAATCATTCTTTTCTTTTACAGATGAGAAAATTGAAACACTAAGAATTTAAGTGGTTTGCTCAATGTCATGTAGCAGGAAGTGTGTGAGATGGGGTTTGAACCACATCTTAAGAGTCAAGAGTCCAGGACCTTCCACATTACCACTCATATAACCTGGGCTTCTCTGGACATGTCCATTTCTAACATGGAGATCACTTTCAAGGGACTAACATAACCTTCCTCCATGAGCCAGTACCCTCTTCAGTCTTTTTTTTCCCCATGTCCACTAATTCCAGATACAAGTCTACCATTGGGCTGGCTGTCAGGAACCTCTGCTTTAGTCTGACAAGAACTTCTTTACTGGCCAGGCCAGGTTTTGCCTCAAAAGCCAACAATACATATCCTCCCCCTTTCCTCAAATCCTCCCTATAGTAAGACTGCCCAGGAACTGTCGCTTATAGCTTATATGTGGGCTTCCTTGAGCCTCAATTTCCTTGTATGTATAATGAGGATATCGGAATTAATTACCTTGATGATCCCTTGCAGCTCTAAATCTATGATCTTCAGCTATCCAATTGGTTACCTAAGTCTTGCTCTTTTAGCTTTCTGACCATGCCTTCTCTCCATTTATATATCCAACACCTTATCACTTCTCCCATAGGGTATTTTAATTAGGATTAGTTTTTCTACCTAGAAAAACATTTTAAAGAAAAAGGGGGGGGGGGAGAAACCAAGAATAAGGTCCTCCACAATCTGGCTCCCTCCTATCTTTGCAGCATAATTTCATTGACTGCCCTTCTTGGACTTTCTATCCCAGTCAAACTGGCCTAAATCGTGGTCCTGGCTCACCTCAAGCCATCTCATGCCTTGCTTGGTCCTTTTGCCCTGGGGATTCCTCAGGTCTGGAATGTCCTCCTCCTCTTCCCTTTTCTCCTCTACCTCTTAAACTCTCTAGCCATCACCATAGATCATGAAGGTACTTGACTCAATGCCTTCTGAGGCTCCTTACAGGTCTAAAGAATCAATGTTTCTGTGGACACTCAAGTGCCACCTCCTTTGTGTTACCTTTCCTGACATCCTTACTTGTTGCAATTACTTTGAATTTCTTTGTATCTATTTTGCATTCACCTAACTTTGTACAAGTAACTTTGTATTCACTCAATAGAATGGAAGCTTCCTGAAAGTAGGGAATATCCCTAGTTTATTTATTTATTTATTTGTTTTTGGTTTGTAATTCTGGATTGGTACCCTCTAGTTCTAATTTACCTTTTCAGTTTCTTATATATTAATACTTTATCCTTCCACCTAACATGTGTAATCATATATGTCATGTACATTATATATATGTAAAATATATGGGTATATATGTGTGTATATACATACACATACATGTATATGTATATCTTGTATGTACACAATTATTTGCATGCTCTCCCCTCAATCAGTTTGTAAAGTCATTAAAGGCAGGCACTATGCTTTTACTTTTTCTTTCTTTCTTCCTACCTGTCCTTCCCTCTTTCTTTTTTCCTTCTTTCCTTCCCTTCTTTCTTTTTACCTTCCTCCCTTTCTCTCCTTCTTTTCTCCTTCCATCCTTTCCTCCATTCTTTTCTTTTTTCTTCTTTCTTTTCTTTCTTTTTTCCTTATTTTCTCTTTCTTTCCTTCCTTTGTTCTTCTCTCCCTCTCTCTCTTTTTCTCTCTCTGCTCTCTCTACCTCCCCCCCTCTCTCTTTCTCTTTCTCTCCCCCCCCTGCTTCCCTCTCTCTTTTTTTCTCTCCCCTTCTCTTTCTTCTTTCTTCATTGTATCACGAGCTCTTAGCAGAGGGTCTAGCACACAAAAAGTGTATTTTAAATATTTGTTAAATGGAACTGCGTTAGATTGGAAAATGGAGACCTAGTCTCTTCCCTTGCCCAAGGACCAATCCTATTTACCTTTCATTACCACCTCCCTTGGCCCATCCCCTCCATCCCACCCAGCACTCAGAAGCTCTGGGGTTACCTTCTGAATAAGTTGTGGATTCAGAGAGGGACCTTTGAGAGTAACCAGTACAAATTCCCTGATTTTAGACAGAATGAGCCACATTTATATGTACCATTTAAGCCAAGTCCTTTCCTCCTCAAAACCCTGAGGAGGGAGGCAATATAAGTATTATATTATGATTATTATTAATTCACAAGTGCAAAAGAGTCCCAGAGTAAAGAACTGACTTGCACCAAGGTCACAGAAGGATTCTACCCAAGGATTTTGACTTCAAATCCAAGGTGCTTTTCATTACACAGCACTGCCTCTAAAAATAGGAGAGAATTAGGTAATCCTAAATGAGAGCATCCTTAACACTTTTCAGTGGAACAGTGTAGAGGCAGTCTAATTTAATGAAAAGAAGCCCAGGCCTAGTAAACAGGAAGTTTGGGTTCTAGATCAAGCTCTGTCACCATTTTGCTGTGTGATCTTGGACAAGCCACTGTCCTTCTCTAGGTGTTAGTTATCCCATCTGTAAAATGAAGTTTGAACAGGGTGTTCTCTAACTCTGACATTTCATGTTCTAAAGTCCCCTTCCATCTCTGACATTCCACATTATAAAGCCCCCTTCTAGTTCTGACACCCCATGTTCTAAAGTCCTTTTCCAGCTCTGACATTCCATGTTCTAAAGTCCTCTTCCATCTTTGACATTTTGTGTTCTAAAGTCCCTTTCCAGGTCTGACATACCCTATTCTAAGGTCCCCTCCCAGCTCAGACACTCCATGTTCTATGTTCTAACGGCCCTTCTGTCCCTGACACTCCATGTTCCTTTCCATCATTAACATTCTATATTCTAAGTTCTCCCCCCAGCTCTGACGTTCCATGTTCTTTTTGGGAGTCGGACAACCCCCTGATCTGTTCTTGATCTGTTTCTGGCACCTTCCCCAGGGGTGTGAGCGGGAGGGGTCCAGGGAGAGAGGCGCCAGCTGAGCTGCTGAACTCTGGAGGCAGGAATGCACAAGGGGAATTCCAACAATGCCTTGCTTACTTGCAGGAGAGCAGCCGCACTTTGAGAATCAATGGTTTGATCTCCCAGTTTAACCTTGAAATTGAGCTGAAAAGAGACTGTCGGCAGCCTGAGGATCTGCTGAGCTTTCTCAGGTTGAGACCTTTTGTTGGGGGGGTAAGGGAGGAAAGAAGCAGGGTGAGCATATCCCTGGGATACAATAGGTGCAGAAACTAAGGTCCTGGGAATCATTTGCTCAAAGCCCTTCATGTATCCTGTCATCATAAGGAGCCAGCTGTCGGGACAGGATAGGCAGATGCAGGGTGGGATCAAGGTCGAGGGGGACATGATCCCTGAGACAGGCAGTCAGCCTAGTGCTGCTTCTTTCATTCTGTTTTTGCCTGCTGGGAAATGGTTCCAGAGTGAGTTGGGCCTACAGGCCTGCAGCAAATGTTTAACCAGAAACAGCTGGCTGGGCTAAGTGGGGGTTGGGTTAGGCTGGAGGCAGGCTTAGTTCTTCACAGGCAGTCCCTGACAGCTGTTTAGAGTGTAAAAAAACCTACTTTACCGCAGTGTTAGTGTATCTCAAAGCCTAAACTGTCTAGTTTATTCCCAATATAAGTTATAGGTACACAGCTTCATTACAGAGCTCAGTTTAGCCCAGACAATTTGGCTCCTCCTTTCCAAGCTGCTTCACATCCAGGCCAGCTGTGCTCCATCAAAACAGCGGCCGGCCTGATGGAGTCTGAGTTCAATGTTTGGGGAGGCAGAGTCTTCTCTCTGCTCCTCTAGCTCACAGCTTCTTAAACTATGGCTTGTGACCCCATACGATGTTCACATATCTGAATGTGGGAGGTGCAAAATTCTGATCTATTATCAGTAAATGTTTGGTTCCTATACCTGTTTTATATACCTACATACCCAGGATCACATAAAAAAATTTGGGCAAAAAGGGATCAAGAGTAGACAAAGTTTAAGAAGTTTGCCTAGCTGACATGGGCAGAAAAGTACTCAAATGGTGGCAGTACTGGGCAGAGTTTCCATTTGGAAAGTGCCTTGGGCTAAATATACACACACACAAACACGCACCTCATACCCACAGGGTTGTTTTTTGCTGATCTGTGGTCAGGGAGGAGGGAGGTGATACTGACCATAAGTAGGCAGGAAGGATGTTTTTGTATGTGAACTATTATTATGAAATATTATTCTTGACTGTATTTCTCTCAATTGACTTTTCAACATTTTTAACTATTAAGAGGAAAGCAAGGAATTTTGTAGTGTTTAGCATATTTACCATAAGCTGGCTAAGGCAAGACACTGCATGTAAGAGCTCTCTGGACCTCAGTTTTCCCATCTGTAAAATGAGAAGGTTGAGCTTCATGATTCTATAATGTCCTGATGATTTAGAACTAGCAAAAAATTGAGAGATCTGGCCAATCCATAATTTTACAGGTGAAAAACTCAGCAATTCCTCTACTTGTATCCCTAATCCCATTCTCCCCACCCTCCCCCTCCAAATTACATCCCTCTCTCTAATCTTGAGTCATTCTGAGTCTGATGGCTACCAAAAATGTGTCCATGTGGATGGATTTGGCTCTTTTCAACAATGGGGTTATTATAATAGGCAATTCCTATAGACTTGTGATAAAAAGAGCCATATGCATCCAGAGAGAGAAGACTGTGGGAACTGAATGTGGATCAAAGCATTGTATTTTTACTTTGTTGTTGTTGTTTGCTTGCTTGGTCCTTTTTTTGTCTTTCTCATGTGTTTTCCCCTTTTGATCTGATTTTTCTTGAGCAGCATGACAAATATGAAAATATGTTTAGAAGAACTGCACATGTTTAACCTATATCGGATTGCTTGCTATTTAGAGAGGGAGGAGGGGAGGAGAAAAATTTGGAATACAAAGTTTTGCAAAAGTAAATGTTAAAGAACTGATGCTAAGTGAAATGAGCAGAACCAGGAAATCATTATACACTTCGACAACGATATTGTATGAGGACATATTTTGATGGAAGTGGATTTCTTTGACAAAGAGACCTAACTGAGTTTCAATTGACAAATGACGGACAAAAGCAGCTACACCCAAAGAAAGAACACTGGGAAACAAATGTGAACTATCTGCATTTTTGTTTTTCTTCCCGGGTTATTTATACCTTCTGAATCCAATTCTCCCTATTCAACAAGAGGACTGTTCGGTTCTGCAAACATATATTGTATCTAGGATATACTGCAACATATCCAACATATAAAGGACTGCTTGCCATCTAGGGGAGGGGGTGGAGGGAGGGAGGGGGAAAAAATTGGAACAGAAACGAGTGCAAAGGATAATGTTGTAAAAAAAAATTACCCTGGCATGGATTCTGTCAATATAAAGTAATTATTAAATAAAAATTTTTTTAAAAAGTAAATGTTAAAATTTATCTTTGCATGTATTTGGAAAAATAAGATATTAAAAGTAAATAGAATGAAACAAAAAAAAAAAAGAAAAGAAAAACCCTCACTTGACTCAACTACTTATGCCTGCATTTCTCTTCCTTTTCATAATCAGACTTCTAAAAAATGCACTATCTGTACTTGTGGTCTCTTCTTCCTCTACTCTCACTCACTTCACAACCTCTTGTGGTCTTGTTTCCACCCTCATCATTCAACTGAAACTTTTCTTTCCAAAGTTGCCAAGCATTCTTTAAACCATATGCTTTTTTTATCTTTTACTATCTTTTGTTTTTACATAATCTTTATTTCCAAATATGTTTCTTCCATTTCTCCAAACTAGCAAGTCATCTTTTGTAATTAAAAAAAAAGTTTAAAAAGCAAAGTGGAGAAAGTAGGTAGTGCCTTCTCTACTACTTCTACTTTCTACCTTCTACCTTCTCTACTACTACTACCTAGTAGTGCAGTGGATAGAATACTGATCCTGGAGTCAGATTAGTTCAACTCCATCCTTAGATACTTGGTACTTATTAGCTGTGTGAACCTGGGCAAATCATTTAACTCCAATTGCTTCACCAAAAAAAAAAAAAAAGAAAGAAAGAAAGAAAGAAAGAAAGAAAGAAAGAAAGAAAGAAAGAAAGAAAGAAAGAAAGAAAAGACAAAGGAAAAAAATTCAGTAAAACTAATCAATACTAACCAAGTCTGAGAGTTTTCAATGATCTACATCATCTCTTCAATAAAATAAATTTTCTTCCCTATTCTTTGGAACAAACTGGGACTACTAATGATCTCATAATTGTAAAAACAAACAAACAAACAAACAAACAAAAACACACACCTAAAAAAACCAAGGACTTTTTTTTAGTTTTCATTCCTCTTGGCTCTTATGCATTTGACACTAGATTATCGTCTCTCTCCTGAATATACTTTTTCCTCTCTGCATTTTTATGACTCTGTTAAGTCTCCTCCATGAGCCAGAGTGTTCCTTCTTAGACTTCAGGGATTATCTGTGCTGTACCCTCTCATTTTGTGTCTCTCCCGAGGCTCTGTCCTGAGTTTTCTTCTCTTTTCTCTCTCTGTTTTCTCATTTGGCAACCTCATCAGCTCTATATATCCCAGATTTATATATTCAACCCTTTCTCTCATCACCACTCATTAGACATTTCCATGTCAACATAATCCAAAATAGAACTCACTATCTTTGCCCAAAACTCACTCCTTTTCTGAGCTTTCCTATTTTCATTGAAGGCACTATCATCCTTCCAGGTAATTAGGTTTCAGCATCTTCAAGTTATCCCTTAACTCTCCCCTCCCTTTCACTCCCCACATCCAAGCAGTTGCCAAGTCTTAACGATTCTATCTCCATAACATTTCATTCTTTCTCTTTTTCTACACATACACAAAAAAGAGGGGGAGGAGAGAGAGACAGACAGAAACAGAAAGGGAAAGAAAGTGAGAGACAGAGACAGAGACACTCTCCATACTATTCCCAAAACATAAACCTATGTCACTCCTCTGTTCAAGAAGAAGCAATGGCTCCCTATTGTTGTAGAATCAAAATCTTCACTTGGCATTTAAAGTCTTTTCATCATCCTAGTATCTGAGGCAGAATTAAGACTTAGATCTTTCTAACTCCAAGTCCAGGTACTTTCTCCACTGCACCATCTAGCTGCAGGAAATAACAGATCATTAATGCTTGTTGACTGACTTTTCTTCATGTGCTCTATGGGCCACTCAGTCCGGTTTATTTGCTGTCCTTCAGCCATGACAGTCTATCTACCATCTACCAAGCATCTAACATCGAGATAGTAGATAGACTGTCATCTCGATGTCATGAAGGTGTCGTGAAGGACGATGTCTAGGGATGAGTTAGCAAGTACGATTCCTGTGAGGCCCCCAATTGTAAAAAGGAAAATGAAGCCCAGGGCTCACAGGATATCCAGAGATCATTTAATGTTCCCCCATGTAGTGTAGCCAGCCAGCTAAAGCCTAGAATGCATACTCTCCTCACTTCCATCTTTAGTATCCTGAATTTCCTTCAATCTTGTCTCAGCTATTACTTCTGACCTTAGACTTTGCGATTCTTTCAGTGGCTAGTACTGGCTATCTCCTTCCCACTGTAGAAGTTAATTTGCAATTATATTGCAAAAAAACGTAGGTTTTAATGTGCAAGCAAGTTGTCCCAGGACCACAAATATCTGGGCCATCTGTGATTCCATTAATTGAAGTGGAAGTTAAACCTCTCCCTAATAGGTAATCAGAGATACTGGGACTTGCCCAAAGACTTGCAGATGGTAAATAACAGGTGATGAATTCAAGCCCAGGTCCCTGATTCATAGAATCACAAAGAATTGAGCGTTAAAAGGGACCTCAGCTGCTACCTGGTCCAACCCATGCCCAAAGGACTCCTCTCTCATATACCCAACAAGTAGTTGTTTTGCCATTGCTTGAAACCCTCCAAGGAAGGGGAATCCATCCACTCTCAGAGCAACTCATTTCATTTTTGGAATTGTTGGCAAATTTTTCCTGTTATTGAATCTAAAATGATTTCATCTCAACACCCACAAATTGCTCCAGATTCAATGCTCTTTCTACCTCCCCGTGAGCAATCACTCCATCCTGCTCCCGTGCTTGCTTTAGGGAGGCATTTGTTTCTGCCAGTTGGCTTGGTGGTCTGTAGTGTACAGCAACAACACTCCTCTCCTTTTATCCTTCCACACTTCCCTATTCTGGTTCATGGATTTCCAGAGATATTTGGTCTCTTCTGATACCCTACGGCAAGTGAGTACAGAACTACACTGTCTACTGAGATGAAAACCCTCTTCTGCTTCCATCCCCTGGTCTCTCATCCCTATCCAACCCTGCCTTTCCCATCTTTAGTCCATAGCCTCCACTGGTCCTTCGTCATTAGCCAAACACCCTTTGTTCTGAACCTCTTTACATTTTTCCATGTTCTATCACCCATTGAAAGCCAAAGAAACTCTCTCCCTATTATCCCCATCCATCTGATCCTTCTCCCCACCCCCTCAACAAACCAAACCAATAGGAAAAGGCATGTTCCTTCCTTCTTGATGAATTTCCTGGAACTTCCTTCTGCCACCATCACTACTCAGTAATTTTGCCCCCTTTGAAGTTTGTAACCTTAAGCAGTATCACAGGTGATATTTATACCAGTCAACCCAAACTCTGGGCAGCTCGGTGGTTCATTGGGTCAGAACCTGAGTTTGAATCCTACATTACCTAGCTGTATGACCCTGGGCAAGTCCCTTAACATCGAAGCCTCAATTTCCTAATAATAGCACTAATAAAACTTCTCTCAGAGTGTTGTTATAAGGGTCAGAGAAGAAACCTCAGAGCACTATATTAATGTCAGCAATTATTCATTTCTACTAGTCCTGAGATCACTCAACCTCCTTTCTCAAGGAAGTCAGTATGAGGCTCATAAGCTTTTGCCTCCTCCTGCTCCTTCTCTTTGTATTTAGAAGACATTAATATGCACATTGGTGATCCCTTGAAGACCCTGCCCTCCCACAACATCTTCCATTACCTCCCTCTTCATGTCAGCCACCCACTGAGATGATCATTGCTAGGGCTTAAGGATGCTACCTTTTCCCCTGAACTCTGAAATTCCCCTGGCTAATCACAACCTCCTATAAGTCTGTCTCTCCCTCTCCCGCCTATTCTATAACATAATGGAGACCTCCAGGTCCTCAATTCCTTCATGGTCCCTTCACCCTCCTGTAGTTTTACTTGTCCCTCACTACACAGACTTGACCCTAAAGTTGACCAGTTCAAATATACACTGAGGCACAGTAGAGGAGAATGCTGGAGTCAGAAACACCTCATTTCAAGTCCCTCCTCAAACATAAGTGAACAATTGCTTAATATCTATTTGCCTCAATTCCCTCAACAAGAATAATTGTAGCATCCAGTTCACAAGACTGTTGTAAGGATCAAATGAGGTAATATTTGTGAAAAAAGCTCATATAAAATATATACTTTATTATAAATATATAACTTTTATATAAATATTATACATATTGTATATAGATTTATATACAAGCATATATGTCTCTGTGTGTATTGTATATATATATATATATATGTATGTATATATTTAAAATCTAGCTCTTATTATTCTACTCTTCAATCTCTTGCCCCCTTGCCCTGCCACCACTCATACCTTGCTCAGAATCCTTGGTTACCTCTGCTGTTCTATTGTGCTCTTCCTCCACAAGATTATATTATATATATAATTATATATTATATTTTATATGTATTTCTATTATATATATATAAGCCTTCTCAGCAAAGGTCTTATCTCTTGCCTTTCTGACAACCCAATGCCCACCCCCAAGTGTTTTCATTTTCTCTTCTTTCTTGCTCTGAATCCATCAATATTCCTCCCCTCCCCTGTTCTCTCCTTCTATACTCTGGTGTTAGAAAAGAGATGACCATTTTCCAAGCCAAAATCAGCCCACTTTTTTGTTATTGAGTCCTGTCCAACTCTCCATGACCCCATTTGGGGGTTTTCTTGGCAAAGATACTGTAGTGGTTTTCCATTTCCTTCTCCAACTCATTTTATAGATAAAGAACTGAGACAGACAGGGTTAAGGGACTTGTCCAGGGTCACACAATAAGTACCTGAGGCTAAATTTGAACTCATTAAGATGACTCTTCCTAATTTCAAGACCTCTACTGTATCCACTTTGCCACTCTGCCACCCAACTGCCCTCAACTTGTATCCTACATCCCATCTCCTTCCTTCTACCCCAGGATATTGTCCTTCCAATCATCTCTCCCTTTTAATTGGCTTTTTCCCAATGTCTATACAAACACTCCCCAGTCTCCAAAGCCTTAAAAAAACAAACAAACCTTAATTTGATCTCATCCTATCCCACTTTTCCCTTTCCTTGCCAAGCTTCTAGAACAAGATGTCTATAGTTCCTGCTTAGGAGGCTCCTCCTACTACTCACTTTCTCCACCTCCCCTTGCAGTCTTGCTTCCAAATCCTACTGAACCTCCAGGGTTACTAAACTACTGGTAAGTCCAATGGTCCTTTTTCAGACCTCATCCCTGCATCTTATGATGCTGTTGACCATCTCCTCCTCCTTTACCTTCCCGGTATTACTCTCACTTAGTTCTGTTCTCACCTCTCTGAGAGTTTCTCAGTCTTCTTTGCTAAATGATTATCCATTTTTTTCTGTCATATGAGCCCAGATATTCTTCATGACTCCATCCTTGAAAATTTTTCAGTAGCCCTCTATGGTCTTTGAAATAAGATACAAATTCCTATCCTGGCATTCAATGCCCTCTACATTCTGGCTCCAACATGCCTTTCCATCCCTATCTCAAAATAATCTCTTTCACACACTTTGTGTTGGAGCCGAATTAGGCTACATCTAGCACCAGCCTGATACATAATAAATACTCGATTGTTCGATCTCCCATCTCCCCATGTCTGGAATACAATCTCTGCTTCTCCATTCATAAGGATGGAATGCTTATTTTCCATCTAGTGTATTTATTGTTGTTATTCAATTTTTAGCAGCATCTGTCTCTTCATGACTTCATCTGGTGTTTTCTTGGTAAAGATACCGTAGTGCTTTTCCTTTTCCAGTTCATTTACAGTTGAGGAAACTGAGGCAAATGGGATTAAGGGACTTACTCAGGGTCACATAGCCAGTAAGTATCTGAGGGCAGATCTGAACTGAGGAAGATGAGTCTTCCAGACACCAGACTTGGTACTCTGTCGATTATGCTACCTATCTGCCCACATCTGATGCTTAAATACTGATTGATTTGTTGAGTCATTCGAGGCTCAGCTTGGGTATCACTTGCTGTGGGAAGCCTCTCTTTTCCCCACATTGTTAGCAATCTCTTCCTTCTCAAATTACCTTCTTTAGGGTGCGTGAGTGAACCTACTCTCATCAGAATTGGCTCCAAGTGTATTCCTGTTGTCACCTGTAAGGTTCTTAAAGACAGGGATCATTTCTTTTTCCTCTCTATAGCCTCAGCCCTTAGCACAATATAGAAATAATGTTTAATAAATGCTTGTTGGATCGAGCTGGGCTATTCCAGATCACCAAACATCTTCAAGGAGTAGATAATGGAGCATTTGTTGGAGATACTGGAAGGAGGATCCTTGCTTGTGGTAACAATTGCTCACTCTCCATCCCTTTCAGTCCCAAGATTCTAAGCTTCTTTCACTGTTTGGACTGCTCAGGGACCCGTACCTCAGTAGTAGGACAAAAGGAGACCCAAAGACTAAGGAAGACTGACCAGCAATTCTAGAACCCAGGTGTCCCAGTTAGTGAAAGAGGGAGAAAAGAGAACCAGCCATCTGTAATACCTGGAAACAGGACAGATCTCAGTCTGAGAGAATCAAGAGTTGGGAGAAGCTTGTTGATTTAACAACCAGCTCTTCACTTTTAGGTTTAGTCTGCATTTTTAACATTTCCCCATTCACTTTTTTTGTTTTTGTTTTCACAGGCAACTGGGGTTAAGTGACTTGCTCAGGGTCACACTGCTAGGAAGTGCTAGTGTCTGAAGCTGAATTTGAACTCAGGTTCTACTGACTCCAGGGCCGTTGCTCTATCCACTGTACCATCTAGCTGCCCCCATTCACTTTTTTAAATCTAGACTTTTTTAAGCAAAGAGACAAAAAAAAAATCAAGCCCTGACTTGTAGTATTTGGGGGCTTTGGAGGTGTAAATGCTTACAGTGAAAAATCTAACACTCAGTCTCTCAAGCTGATAGCAGCTGACTCTAGCATACCCTTCATCCAATCCTTCAGTGTCTTGAAACCAGGTGAATAGCATGGACATCCTTGAGGGTGAGCATCATTTAATTTTTGCCTTTGTACCCAAAATTACCCACGAAGCTTTTCCTCGACTCCTACCTACTAGTGCTTACTCTGTATCTCCATCTCTCAAAACCCCCACACCAAAATTACCTTGTATTATTTTGAACAGAGTCAAGAAGATATAGTGAATAGAAAAGCCCAGCCTTAAAGTCATGAAGAGCTGAGTTCAAATCCTGTCTGTTACTCTTGAACAAATCATTTAATATCTCAATTCTGAATCCTTGCCAGTCAATCACTGAGCATTTATTAAGTATCTACTATGTTCCAGACACTATACTAAGCCTTGGGAACATAAAGGTAAAAGTGTTTGCTTTGGAGAAGATCACAATCTAATGAGGGAAACAACATGCAAATAATTATGTACAAACAGGCTATAGGATAAATTGAAAATAATCAATGAAGAATGGGCCTTAGTTCTGAGGAGAAGAGGGAAGGTTTTTGTAAGGAAGGTAAGATTTTCGATGGGACTTAAGGAAGCCAGGGAAACAAGGAAGCAGATATGAAGAAGGAAACCATTCCAGGCAGAATATACCCAAAGGAGATGGCATGTCTTGGTTGTGAACCAGCAGGGAGACCAGTGTAAAAGATTGAAGATTGCAAGGGACCAGATAAAGGGTGGCTTTGCACCACACAGAGAATATGTTTGATCCAGGAGGCACCGATGTTTAATAAGTAAGGGGGTGACATTTTCAGACCTGCACTGTAGGGCAACCACTTTATCAACTGAGTGAAGGATGGACTGGAGTTGAAAGAGATTTGGGACAGAGAGAGCAATCAATGATTGTTGCAATAATCTAAGTATGAGGTAATAATAGCTGGCATGTATATGGTGTTTTAATCTTTTTATTTTTTTTGGGGGGGGGGAGGTGAGGTAATCAGGGTTAAGTGACTTGCTCAAGGTCACACAGCTAGTGTCAAGTGTCCGAAGCTGGATGTCTAATAGACAGTTGGAGATGCAAGACTAAAAGTCAAGTGAAAAGTTAAGAGCTGAGAAAGTAGATGTGGTAAATGTGGGGAAAATGTTTAGAAAAATTGCACTTGCTTGATTTATATTGGATTACTTGTTGTCTAGGGGATGGGAGAAAAGAGGAGAGAGGGGAAAAAATTTTAAACGCAAGATTTTGCAAGCACAAATGCTGAAAGTTATCTTTGAGGCAGCTAGATGGCTCAGTGGATAGAGAACTGGCCCTGAAGTCAGGAAGATCAGAGTTCAAATCCAGCTTCAGACGCTTAATAGTTACTAGCTGTGTGATCTTGGGCAAGTCACTTAACTCCAATTGCCTTAGCAAAAAATACAAATAAAAGGAAAAAAAAGAAAACTATATTTGTATGTATTTTGAAAAATAAAAAACTATTATTATAAAAAAATTTAAAAGAAAAAAAAAAAGAAACTAGATCTGGGAAGCAATAAAATCCAAATAATCGAATCCATGGGAACTGATAAAGTCACCAAACCTTACCTAGCACATAATAGGTGCTTAATAAATATTTGTTATCTTGATCATTGACTCTACACTACTCTCTAAAGACTATTGCAGAGAAGGCACTGGCCTGCATTGGTAAAAGCCAGGAACTCCTTGCACCAATAAAATCATAATCGCTATTATCCCCTCTGGATTTTGTCTATATTTTCTTGTTGTTGACTCATTTCCTACTCATTGTGATTCCATTTGGTGTTTTCTTAGCAAAAATCCTGGAAGCACGTCTTTTTGTGGTGGCAAAGAATTAGAAAATGGGTAGAAGCCCATCAATTGGGGAATGGCTGAATAAGTTGTGGTCTATGAAGGTAATGGAATATTATTATTCTATTAAAAAAACTATGAACAAGCTGATTTCAGAAAGGCCTGGAAAGATTTACATGAACTTATGCTGAATGAAACAAGCAGAACCAGGAATACACTGTACACAGTAAGAACAAGATTGTGCAATGATTAACTATGAGAGACTAGATTTTTCTCAGTGGTTCAGTGACCCAAGGAAATGCCAATAAACTTTGGATAGAAAATTTCCTCTGCATCCAGAAAGAGAACTTTGGAGATTGAATATAAATCAACACATTTTATGTTCACTTTTTTTCCTCTCTCATGGTTTTTCCCTTTTGTTGTGATTTTTCTCTCCCAACAAGTTCATAAAGAAATGTATATATAAAAATTAATGTACATATATAACCAGGAGGAAAAAAAAAAGCCCCAAAGATACTAAAGGGCTTTGCCCATTTCCTCCTGCAGTTCATTTTGCAGATTAGGAAACTATGGCAGAGTAAAGTGACTAATCCAGGGTCACACAGCTAGTAAATGTCTAACAACAAATTTGAATTCAGGAAGATGAGTAATCTTGATTCCAGTTAATGCAGTCTATTCCCTGCCCCACCTAGCTCTCCCAGCTTTGAAATTACCTTGGATGATAGTGTATCTATATCTGTCTACATCTCCATGCTATTTACCCTCAATAGAATATAAACTGCTTGGGGAAGGTATTATTTTACTTTTTGATCTTTGAATTACCAACAGTCAGAACTGGCACACACCAAGTATTTCATTAGCAGTAGGTGCTTAATTAAAGTTTTTTGGCTGATTGAATTATAGGATCATAGAATTAGAACTAAAATGGACCTCAGAGATCAAGTAAGTTGACCTCCCCATTTTAATGGATGAGCAAACTAAGATCCAGAGAGGTTCAATGTCACACAGATAATAAAATTACAGATCTAAATCCAGCATTCTTCCATTGTACCATGTTTCCTAGCTTAGCACCTGGCACGCAGTAGGCACTTAATAATGTTAGCTGAACAGAATTAGATTGATGCAATTGTGGGAAGGTGATATAGAGAGGAAAGCTATGTTTGTCAGTCCCTGAGACTGAAAAAAGATTGGTCCCCAAGCAGGGAAGAAAAGAATCTTGGTCCAGACATCAGACGGATCCCAAAGTTGATGCTCATAAAAGGAAGGGACAACCAGAAAAAAATGCACCATGTTCTCCCAGGCTGAGAGTGAAATGACTTTCAAAGGCTTTGTTTATGGACTGGGAGGTTGGTATGTTTGAGTTGTCCCAGGCGTAGGCTTAGGCAGAGGTAGACCAACTTTGAAGAAGGAGAACAGAACTTTGCAAATTTTTTTGTGTTTTTTTTTAAATATGACTGACGAGGAAAAGGAAGGACCTAAGAGTCTTCTAAGCTGTCAATCTAAGCTGAATGAGCCAGCCTTTTCCTGAAGTTTCAACATCTATCTGCCTTTGTTCCATTTGATGATTTGACTGTTTCCTGCATTTAAGACTTGCATTAGGGATTAGGAAAAGGACCAGAGTGGGCAAGATGGGCAGGGAAGAGTTTTTCATTTTGTTTTGCTGTTTTTTCCTTTGCCCAAGGAGGACCGGGGAACATTGAAGACAATTTGTGACTTGGACAAAAGGGTCAAGGACCCCAGTAAAAGAATAGTCAAGTGAGGGACAGGATCTAAGGCTATGGCTAATATTGGCTTCTGGAAGTAAATTTAATAGATGATTATTGTATTAGGTTTGCAGATCATTAGAAGGGTTACAAAAAAGAGGTCATTAGATCATAGTTTTGGAGCTGAAAGGGACCTTGGAGAATTTCTAATCCAACTCCCCTGTTTTAAAGCTGAAGAAACAGAGGTCCAGAGGGTTTAAGCCCAGAGAAAACTTACCCATTGTCATACAGTAAGAAGTGGCCAAACCAGGATTCAGACTTAAGCCCTTGACCAAATCTACCATACTCTCCACTATATTACACTCCCTTTGTCAGAGAGCTAAGAAACCTTAGAGAAGGATCATAAAACCAGAGGAGTCCAAACTGAAAATGTGGTAGAATTGTGCTGGACTTGGAGACAAAGCAAAACAGGATTTAAATATTGTCCTAACAAGTAAATGACTAGATAGCTTAGTGGATAGAGTATTGAAGTTGGAGTGAGAAAAAATTGAGTTTAAATCTAGCCTTATATACTAGCTGTTTGACCCTGGGCAAGTCACTTAGTCCTGTTTGTCTTGATCCACTGAAGAAGAAAATGGCACACCATTACTGTATTTTTGTCAAGAAAACCCCATCGACAACATCGGCATGATGTGGTTCAAGGCATCACAAAGAGTCATACAAGACTGAACAACAACTGATAATTAATCACTATGTAATAATAGTCAAATTATTTTATCTCTCTAAGCCTCAGTCTCCTCATCTGTAAAGTGGGATTGATAATACCTGCAGTATCTATCCTGTAGGGTAATTGCAGACTTAAATAAGATTATATAAAAAGTTCCAGGGAAGTAGAACCAAGGCAATGATGTAAAGACAGGAACTTGCCTGAATTCTCCCTCAAAACTCTCCAAATACCTTTAAATAATGACTCTAAACAAATTCTAGAGCTGCAAAAAGATAGAGTGAAACAATTTTCCAGCTTAAGGTAACTTGGAAGGTTGTCAGAAAAGATCTTTTGCACCAGGATGAGAGAGGAACACAATCCAGCACAGGTCTTGCCAGTGCAGACAAGCAAAACAGGATCCAAAGTGACTGAATTAGTGACAACAGCAGTGGTTTCTAGCTCAGTCCAAGGACAGTAGAGGAATCACGCAACAAGTCAGAAGTTTACAGGGATCCCTTTGTTGGCACCAGGGACAGGACTCTGTTGCATTGCCTATGTTTGGATCTGGATTGCAGTCTTAGGGCTTAGTTCCTTAATATCAGAAGCACTAGCAAAACAGAGCTTGTGGCCATAAGGGATCAGGGATTCTGTGGTCCCTCACTTGTAGTCATTCACAGACCAGTGCACAGCACAGAAAAATAATAAACACATTTTTCCATAGATCATACCACCTTGGAAAAACCAAAAACTTACATGTCTCCAAAATTATTCCTGAAAACAGCCACACCAAAAACCCTGAAGCTTGAAACAGTGCTCCTGCACTTGGGAAGCAGAGCCCCACTTTAGCATATGCTTAAAAGTCAAGAAATAGGCTGAGCAAAAAATAGAAAAAAAAATTCCAACCAAAAAAAGTTACTTTGGGACAAGGAAACCAAAACTTGCACTCAGAAGAAAACAACAAAGTCAAAATTCCTGCATCCAAAGCCTCAGGGGGAAAAATGAATTGGTCTTAGGCCATGAAAAAGCTCAAAGGGGATTTTTAAAATCAGGTAAGAGAGAGAGGTAGATGAAAAATTGGAAAAGAAATGAGAATGATGTATGAAAATCATTTTTTAAAAGTCAGTAGTTTGCTAAAGAAGGCACACACACACACACACACACACACACACACACACTCATTAAACACATACAACACTTCAAAAACAAAATGAGCCAAACAGTAAGAGAGGCACAAAAATACAATGAAAAGAAGAATGACTTAAAAACAGAATTGGCCAAATGGAAAATGACATAAAAATTCACTGAAGAGAAGAACTCTTTAAATAATAAAACTGACCAAATGGAAAAAGAGGTGAAAAACTCTCTGAAGAAAATAAATCCTTAAAAATTAAAATTGGGCAAGTAGAAGCTAATGACTTTATGGGATATCAAGAAACAATTAAAAGAATTTTTAAAAAGTGAAATATTTTCTTGATCTAGCTCTTGCAATACATGTCTCAATTTCATTATCAACGTGGACATCCCTGGAAAGTATCCTGCCAAGGTAAGAGAACTTATTCACAACATTCAAAATTTCACCATTTACTGTAACTGATGGTTCCTCATATGATGTTGGTACTGGCTGATGGAGGAGCTGGGTTTTCTTGGTGTTAACTGTTAGACCAAAATTAGCACAAGCAGCAGAGTGTGGGAGAGGATAGATATTAGACTGACTATCAAACTGAAGGTCTGCAGAGCCATTGTGCTGATCTCATTATTGTATGCCTGTGAAACGTAGCCAGTATTCAAATGCCATCCAAGAAAGTGAATCGCTTCCATTTAAATTATCTTAGGAAGATCCTGAAGATTACCTGGCAGGATGAGATACCAGACAATGAGGTCCTTTATCAAACTAAACTGCCAAGAATTCAAACTCTGCTGCAGAGAGCACAACTCTGTCAGGATGGCCCCATTGTTCAAATGCCAAATGTACACTTGCCAAAGTAATTATTTTATGGAGAACTTGCACAGGGAAAGAGCTCATAAGAGGGTCAGGAAAAGTGATACAAGGACACTCTCAAAGTCTCTCTTAAGAACTTTAGAATTAATTGTATGACATGGGACTCACTGGTACAGGACTGCCCAGCATGGCGTGCCCTCATCAGAGAAGGTGCTGTGCTCTATGAGCAAAGCAGAACTGAATTAGCTCAGAAGAAAAGTGAGATGCATAAAATTAGAGAAGCTATCCCGAATGTTCATAGGGATTATTTCTGTCCCACCTGTGGC
Source organism: Antechinus flavipes (assembly GCF_016432865.1). NCBI lineage: Eukaryota > Metazoa > Chordata > Mammalia > Dasyuromorphia > Dasyuridae > Antechinus > Antechinus flavipes. The sequence goes on along the minus strand of NC_067398.1, from coordinate 679,722,078 downwards.
AGAGCACTCTGAGCTCATATTGATCTGATCAGCCACAGTTGGACACACTACAACTCGACTATAAAATAGTAATGTCATTTTGGTTTTCTTTGAGAACGAAGGACAACAATCAACCAATCAGCTTCCTTGATCAAGAATTCTGAAATGGTACTCGGGTAAGCAGCACATATACTATAATTAGAACATACAAAACAGATTAGCATGGCTTCTGTTCAAAGAAAACATGCAAAATTATAAAGCATTCCATATTTAAAGAGTTCTGAAGCTGTTTTAATCAGAAGCCCAAGTTCCTGTCATTCCATCTCTCCCTAGGCCTTCTTCCTCCTTTTAAACACATTTTTCATCCTCATAGTGACCTTTAATCCTTCCATCCCTCACTGACCCTTGGAACCCATCCCTTTTTCAAAGTTTCCAATTACTGTAGAGGACATTTTAATTTTTCAGTCTCCTGGTTTCAAAATCTCCAAATTATCTTCATCTCCTGCCTCTTATTTACTCATATAGACCTATTTATCCTTTATTTCCTATCTTTGCAATTTTGTAATATATATATATAATACAAACACACATTCTGACTGGTGAGATAGCTTGCACCTTGCTACACATATATAGATCTATATATATAATATATATAATGTATATATACATTTGTGGAAAGATTGGGAGGGGGAAGGGATATCTGGTGTCTCACCAATTAGAAGGTAACCTTCTTGATGAAAAAGGCATGTTTTTAAGTGTGAACCACTACATAGAATTCCTAATCCCTCAATTTTTGTCCACCTGCATTTTTTATTTCCTTCACAGGCTAATTGTACACTATTTCAAAGTCTGATTCTTTTTGTACCGCAAAATAACTCTATGGACATGTATACATATATTGTACTTAACATATACTTTAACATATTTAACATGTATTGGTCAACCTGCCATCTGGGGGAGAGAGTGAGGGAGAAGGAGGGAAAAAGATGGAACAGAAGGTTTTGCACTTGTCAACGCTGAAAAATTACCCATGAATATATCTTGTAAATAAAAAGCTATAATAAAAAAATTAAATAAAAAAGAAAAAGGCATGTTTTTGTATTTTGCATGCCCAATTTTTATCTTTTTATCCTGTGATAGCTCTCTCTATCCAAGGACAGGATTAAAGCCACTTTTTTATTTTTTAGCTATACTAAACTAGATAAAAATACTTTTAAATGGGATCAACTAGGAACTGAAGAACAGGGCCTGTACACCTTCAAATCAAAGTCATATCATGAGACACTGGTTCATATCCTAAGCAATTCATAATAAAAGAAACTGCTATCTTAGAACAATTTCCTATTTCTAGTACAATTTATTCACTGAATTCTCGAGGATATTTTAGGGTCTGTATTTGTAACATGGAGATTTGTCTATTGTAATACAAAAGATAGAGAACTTCTGATATATAATTTTGGTTACCTGATCATATCTCTCTTTCCAGGTATTTAATAATTATTAACTGGAAATTCATAGAAAAATGGTAAGAAACTTCTACAATTTTTTTTGCATAATCTGTCTCCACCTCTCAGAATCTGGGCTCTAATAATTGAGCTTTTCTCTCATCTTATCCTCAGCCAGAACTCCAGGCATTCTTGGCCATGACATTCCTACCCTCATCCCTCTTTCCTTTTCCAGTTATTCTTTATGTGTTGTCTTCCTTCATTAGAATATAGTCTCCTTCAAGACAGGCAGGTACTATTTTACTTGCTTGTATTTGTATCCCCAGCACTTAGCACCTGGTACCTGGTACCTCAATAACATATGTTTATTTTAATTCCAATTACCTACCCATCTGTCTGTCTCTGTCTCCTTCTCTTTCCCTCTCCCACTATCTATCACTCTATCATCTACCTAATCAAGTTGTTAATGGAATTTTTCATGGATGTTATCCATAAAGGGCCCTTTGATTCTCCTCTTAGATCTTAGCCCTTTCATAGTCTCCATCCAATCAATACTGGCCACATTTGATAAATATGGTGATATGCACTTATTGTCTGCCTCTACTACTATTCTGTAAAATTATATTTGTCTACATCAATCAATTAAGTACTTACTATGTGTCAAGCACTGTGTTAAGTCCTGGTAATACACAAAGAGGCAAGAGACAGTGCCTATCTTCAAGGAACTTACAATTTAACATGTGTTCCACAAGAAATTCTACATATTTTTAACTTATTTATGTACTCTGAGAATATCTATCACTCCTTTTCCTCTTTTTATATTAGCATTATTATGGGGAGGAAGAGGAAGAAGAGAAGGAGGAAATAAGGACTGCAAAGGCCTTTTCCAGAGGTTAAGAACAGACCTAGGGACTCAGGATAAAGCATTGCTTTCATCCATATGAAAAGGAATAGAGTGAGGAGGGATTATTTCTGGTTTAAATCCATCTTCCTCCAGGCAATGGATTATGAAAACACTATCCAATAATTGCTGTCTAAGGAAAGAGGGAGAGTAAAGGGAGGGAGAAAAATTTTGAACACAAAGTTTTGCAATGGTAAATGTTGAAAACTAGCTATACATATATTTTGAAAATAAAAAGCCAAAAAAAAAGGAATAATTTTTTTAAAAGCCTAATATCCAATGTCCTCCTCAATTTTTAGTGTGATATTCCAGCAGATCCCCAGTGTAAACTGTTAGAACCATCATTCTTAACCCTGCATGCAGGGTTGTTATCAATATCATCGACATCAGACATTGTTTCTTCCCCCAATAATCTATAATAATCATCATTATCCCCATTAATTGGTCCAGTCTATAACTTTTAAACCCCTAACTGGGATCAACTTGGCACAGGCAAATTACTTACTTACTGATGTCTAGGCTGGAGCAGAACTGATAAAGAGTGGTAGGGGGAGAGTTTCCAGGTCCCACAAAGAGAAATGGTCCTAAATGTAGAGCTGAAAAATGAGAAACCCATTCATACAGGGTCCTGCCTAGATCCTAATGTCTCAACACCCACCCATTCCTACTGTCCTTTCAAACCCAGCTTAATGGTTCCCTCCCCGCCCCCCAGCTGATCAGTCCAGGTTTCACCCCATCCTTCAATTCCTTAGTCTGAACATTCAGTTTATTCTGTCTCCTTGCTCCATTCTAACTCTGACTATATCCTAAACTCCCAGATCTAACTTACTTTTGAAACCCCAATGTGATTGTCTATCGAACCTTAGTCTAATAATATTCTATTCCCTCTATCTGACTACTTGAGAATCTCCAGCTGATCTTATCCTAATCCATCCCCTTCCCCCCCAGTCTGTCTTCCCTGTCTTCCCAATATGACCACGCCAAAGCATCCAGTCTGACCAGGCCCTAAACTGTCCAGTTTGAATATGTTCCAATCTCCAATTTTACTATTTCTTTGACTCCCTGGTCTGACCATTCTTATATCCCCAATTTCTCTCCCAATCTCCCATCCTAGCCTGACCATCTCCCACATCTCAACCCTCAACCCTGAAATACCCAGTCTGACAATCCTGTGAGGCAGTGGTTTGACTGTTCCCTCAGCACATTTAGCCTACTCTGGCTATCCCTTAAATTTATCACTCCCTTATCCCCACAGTTTGACTGCTCCCTGACCATTCCCTGACATTGCTACTTAGCCAACACATGGAGCTAAAGAAATGCCCAACCCAGCCCTCTAACACCCTGGACTGGGGGATTCTGGGCCCTAGCAAAGAGAGCCTTCCTTCCCCAAAACATAGTGCCCATGTTTCTTTCTTTCTCTTTCGTAACTGGGAACCACGAGGCTGAGTGCCTCAAGGCAGAGGCACTTAAATTATAGGAAGAGGGAGTCCACACCATGGGAAAATATGGGCTTCCTAACTCTCAGAGTCTCCCCACCCATACCAGTCTAGGACAGCAGCCAGGATGGGGGTTTGAAAAAGGAAAAAGCTCACCTCTGAAGGTTCCAAGGGTCTAGGCCCAAAGGCTTCCTTGCCTCCCTCAGCCTTCTTCAGTCCTTTGGAGGGCCAAGTGCCATGGAGGGAAAGACCTGCCTGGGTGCCAGGGCCTAGGGGGTGCGAAGGCAGTCAGGGGACAGGGTCCAGGCCCAGTCACCAGTGCCCCTAGTTACCACCTTCTGTCAACGAATCTGGTTGTTGACTAGTTTCTCTGAAATGTGACCTATTTCCTTGATGCAGAGACAGGAAAGAAAAGGCTACAGAAAGAGAAAACCACCCACCCATACATGAAGGGAGCAATCAAGGCTTTGAAGTTTACGTCAGAGTCACAAAGTGCTGTGTATGGGGGAAAATCTGCAAGCTGGGGGTAGGCAGAGTTTCTGGACCCAGACCCAGAGGCTGCCTTACTCTCCCTCCCAGAAGATCATTTACCACATGATTCCTAGGATCCTACATATAAAACTGAAGTGACTGGTCCACGGCGACCACAGAGGGTCAAGCTCTAGCCTAGAACAAGCATTGGTAAGTTCCTTTGTATCCTGGTTCCCTTAGCAATCAGTCTGCTGAAGCCTCTAGATCCTCCTCAAAATCATATTTGTAAATGCATAAAATAAAAAAAAATCGGATAACAAAGGAAACCGATTATACGGAAGCACAGTTCTAAAACTGTTTTTACAAAGCCAAGTCTACAGAGTGCAAGTTAAGAACACTTGCTTAGAACCAGTGTTATTTATACTATATCATGATGACACGAGTGAACTCTGTATGACCGGAGTGAACTCTGTAAAAATCTTGTAAAATCACAATTTAATCTGCAAAAATCCAGACTTCAAATAATTTCACATTCTTTCAAGAGGGAGATAATCAATACCATTCAAGGGACAAATCAAATTCCTATTGATCTCTGGGAAGTCACAGTCATAGGAAAAACTTCACATTCAACTGAGAAATCCTGGTCTGATTCTCAGACCTCCCTTTGCAGATTTTCTCCATTGAGGAAATAGGCCCGCTAAAGGAAAGCCTCTTAGTGAAAAATAAAACCTACCTTTGTCACAGCCTCCTGGGTTAGGGGCTTCCGAACCTGCTTCTCTGAGCAAAAGGAATCCCACTCAGTCACACACTTCATCAATTATAGCACTCTACCTGCTTTAAGCAGGGTGAGAGCTCACTTACGGTTTACATGGGCCCCAAGTCGTCCCTCCTTCCTCCACCATGATTACATTCATAACCAAAGGAAAGGGGGTCCCCAGAACTTGTGGTAGGACTAAAGTCCACAAGATTCCAGCCTTCCTCCCAGGCAGATACATCTGTACCCCTCCAACCACTGCCTTCAGCTCCTAGGTCAAAACTTGATCAAACCCAAATCCACAGCTGGTTCACAGTCACCAGTGCTGCTGGCTGAGCCCCTCTTTGGGACAGAATATTAATGATGAAAGTTTCCAGCATTCCCTGTGAGAGATCAGATTCTGAAGGAATCCCAACTCACCTTGGAATCACAGAATGTCAGGCTTGGAAGGAACATTAGGGTTCTTCCCATCTAACCCCTGTCCTTTCCTTTTTGTAGCAAAGGAAACTAAAGAAGGTTAGAGACAGGGAGGGAGCTCTTGTCCATGGTTTCAGAATAAGTGGGGGGGGGGGGGGGGAGGGAGATTCTGACTCAGGCCTAGGGCTCTCTCTACTATAGTTGCTGTCTAAGGGTCTTCTTAGAGGAGACCTTAACCTGGAGTCTTGAATAGATTTCATGGGGTGTACAATTTTTTTTTAATGACATGATCTTATTTTAACTAATCTCTTGCTGAAATTTAGCATTTCCTTCTGATGTGGTTTGAATGGTCTCCATTCCTGGTGGTCAAGAGGTTAGTGGCAATAAGAGAGTTATTACAATATCCCCTTTAGATCGGCCACAGATTTAAAAGTGAAAGAATTCACTTATTCCTGAATTATTAGTTGCAAAATGAAAGTTTATTGTTGAATAGAAATCAGTTTGCCAAGAGACTGACTTCTATAGTGACAGAGTTCTATTGGGAAATGGAATTTTGGCGCTGAAAGAATGCTCAGCGGGCAGAATCCTAGCAAAGTGCATGGGCCATCTGCAAAGAGCTTAGCTCTAGAAAGCTGTTTCAGTTGTGTCATGACCCCATCTGGGATTTTCTTAGCAAAGATAGTGATTTGCCATTTCCTTCTCCAGCTCATTTTACAGATGACGAAACTGAAGCAAATGGAGTTAAGTGATTTGTCCAGGGTCACACAACTAAGCCAAGTCAGGAATTGAACTCAGTAATTCACCATTACCTGCCCCTGATATCTCCATTCAATTTAATTCTTCACTGGGTTTGTCCCATTCCCAAATGGCTCAAACATGAAGACATTTCCATGGCAGGTGTCCTAGTTCTTCAGATTGGGGGAGGAGAGGAGGGGTTTCCCCAATCACCCTTGTTTGTTATAGGATAAATAAGGTATATACTTCCTCTGGTTTCTCACTGACACCATCACTTCAATTTAATTCATTAATTGAATTTTTATTAAGCAGCTCAGTTTAATCAATAATTGTCATATATCGAGCACACAACTTATATGGGGCACTGGGCATATAAAAATGAAACAATCAGGGACAGCTAGGTGATGCAGTGGATAAAGCACCAGCCCTGAAGTCAAGAGGACCTGAATTCAAATTTGACCTCAAACACTTAACATTTCCTAGCTGATCAGAACCAGTGAGTATAAGGGGCTAAAACTCTTGAGTTGATGCACTGAGGTTGGAAAACTGAGCACTTAAGGCTAACTACCAATTGGACAATACTCTATTAGCACATGCTTGGAAAATGGCCGGCCCCACTATTCTGTGTTGGTTCAATCTTTTGGTGTATACAGAGAATTGTGGGAAGAACTAGGGGGTGGAGTAAGACTAGCCAGAGTCACTTTGGGGAGTGGGGGCAAAGAGGAGAGGTCGTAGAGATCCTGCATTCATCCAATCCACTTCTACCCCTAAAGACCAAGAATAAAGACTAAGGACTTTTGTTTATCCTGATTCCGGCTGACTCTAAGATATCCAAGGTGCTAAAGCAATCTTCACAAGTGGGGGCTGGGAGAGCCTCACTCAGATCCAGTGGGAGCTGGGACAAGCCCAGATATCCTATTGGAATTCAAAGGGATGCTTTTGACCAGAGTTTGTATTTGAATCAAAAGCTCTGGCATCCTGGACTGGAGAGGATATGTTTCAGCCAGGATTGGCTGGGAATCTGAAAGGAATCACAAATCAATAGGAAATATAGTTTCTTAAAGGGATCCCATCTCGCTTCAATAATGGGCATCTTCCAGGCTTCAATTTACTAGCTGTATAACCTTGGGCAAGTCAGTTTGCCTCAGTTTCCTCATCTGTAAAATGAGCTAGAGAAGGAAATGATAAAAAAAAACACTCCAGGATCTTTGCCAAGAAAACCCCAACGGGGTCATGAAAGAATCAGACTCAACTTAAAAACAACTGAACTGATGATGATGATTAATATGTGGTAAGAAGAGACAAAGACAATGAATACAGACAAGTTTGGAGAGACTTATGTGAAATGATGCAACAGAAGGGAAGTAGAGTTCCCCCAAAAAAGACTTGAGAAGACACCTTCCTTTATTCTTTTACAAAGGCAAGCAGCCCATGGCTGCTCATTACTTGTGTTTTCAATTTTTTTTGAAATGTATTAATTGATTGATTTGCTGAATTTTTTTCTATTCTATTTCTTTTTTTAAATTTTTTTGTTGTATAAGATGGAAAAGAGAGAGTTGTTGTTGTTGTTGTTATTTAATCGTATCCTACCTTTTGTGCCCTCATTTGGGATTTTCATAGCAAAGATATTGGAGTGGTTTGCCATTTCCTTCTCCAGTTCATTTTATAGAAGAGGAAACTGAGGCAAAAAGGGTTAAGTAATTTGCCCAAGATCACACAACTATTAAGTGTCTGAGGCTGGGAAGTCAGGAACTGAACTCAGGAATTCAACACCTCGCTGCCCCTAATGTCTCCACTCAGTTCAGAAGATGGAAGATGATGTCTTCCAAACTCCAAGTCAGGCATTGTGCCATTTATCTGTCCAGGAAGAAGAATTCCCCGGGGTGGGGGGGAGGCTGGGGAGAGGGGAATGGAAAGGAATTTTAGGTGATGTAAAAACAAAAGAAAATAAACTTTTATTTTAAAAAAAGTGAGATGTAGATCATCATTGATGGAGGAAGTTTTGAGTTTCTACACTGGGAATTCCCCACTGATGAAGTCAATTGCTATGGGAGGTGGAGTGGGAGGGATTTTACCCAAGAGACTCTGTTAGCTACTAGGACCCCTTTGAGAATAAAGGATGAATAACAGCAGCAGTAACAACAAGGAACACAAAAGACGTAAGTGAAAGTCCCTCTCCTCAGAGAGTTTACATTCTATTGGGGAGAGGTAGGGATGGAGATATATAACATGTATAGAAATAAATACAAGACTGTTTGAGGAAGGAGAAAGTAATAGCAATTTGGAGTAAAGAAGGTTTCCCACAAGAATCAGCACTTGATCTGAGTCCTGAAGGAAAAAAAGATGTCTCAGAGATAGAGGTGAAGAGGGAGGATCAGCTAGGGGGTGCAGTGGATAGAGCACCAGCCCTGAAGTCAAGAGGACCTGAGTTCAAATCTGGTCTCAGACACTTAACTGTCCTGGCTGTGTGACCCTGGGCAAGTCACTTAATCCAATTGTCTCAGCAAAAAAAGAGGGAGAGATGAAGAGGGAGTGAATTCCAGGCATGAGAGCTAATCTGAGTGAAGGCATAGAGTGGAATGTTGGATTTGAAGTACAGCTAATGATCCAGTTTGGCTGAAATGTAAAGTGTGCACAGGGAAGAAAGGAAAATTAAGAACGGGGAGGCAGGTTGGAATAAGATTGTGGAGGGCTTTAAATGCCAGGTTGAAAAACTTAAATTCTGGAGCCCCTGAAGATGTAGGTGAAAGAAAGCTTCTAGCAGTAAGAGAAAGAGATGAAGGATGCAAGAGTTTTTATGAAGAACATAAGGGAAAGATACAATTATGTAAATTGAAAGCTCAATAAAAGAAGTTAATCTCTAAGTAACAGAAATCCTGTGAAGGTCCCACTGAAGAGATAATGATACATATCTCCTCCCTCATGGCAAAGAGATAGGAAAACTACTAGGTTCTTGTATATATTGTCAGAAAAGGATATTTCTACATAGGATGTTTTATCTTGATAGTTTTTCTTTGCCACAAGAAAGAGCTTTATTTAGGGGAGTGGGGTGATAAATGACCTGCACAAAAGCAAAATATATCAATAAATGGATTTTCTAAAATATCGCAGTAAAGCAAGATCCCAGAGGGTATGATGAGCAGCAGTGGGGAGAGAATCAAAGATAGGGAATGGAGGGAGTGAATGGTGGAGCTAAACTGAGTGAAAAATGAGAGAGGAGGCAAGGTTAAGAAGTTTTCCAATGATAATGACAGACTGGAAAGTTCTGAGAAGAAAAATCACTGGTTTTAGCAATAAAGAGATTATGAGTTATCTTGGAGGGAGTGGTTCCACTGAATGTGTAAAATTGGAATCCAGATTACAATGGGGTGAAAATGAGTGGGAGGTTTAGAAAGAGGCAACAAGTATAAACAGCTTTCTAGGTGTTTGTCAGTGAAAAAAGAAAGACATAGGACCTTAGCTTAAGAAAAGGGCAGGGTCTAGTGAAGTAGCTTGACTGTATTTGCAGGCACTGAGAAGGCAATTGATAGGGAGAGGCGATATTTGAAGTGACTAGTTCTCAAATAAGTCATGAGATGAAGGTTCTAATAGGACCTCTTCCTCAGAGGAGGAAATAAAAGAGCAGAAAATAAGGGATCACATAGAATGATTCTGAGGTGTGGAGGGAAAATGGGGAGCATATGAAGGTTAATTGACTTTCTCAATAAAATGATTATCTTGATACTCTATTGAGAGGGAGAACTATGTTCTCCTCTCTGACCATTCATTCTCTGTCTCTTTTGCTAGTTCCTCCCCCAGATCACACCCTCTAACTACAGGTGCCCTTCAGGGTTTTGTTCTCTATTCCTTCTATACTACTTTAAGAGAGAAGAGAAATTTTGAAATAGACACTGGCGGGTCAGGGGAGGGCATAGGACAGGAGTCAAATAGGGAATATAAAAGGATTGCTTTTACAATATTAAGTACCCTAGTTGACAGCTACATGACTCCTTCCATCTTTTAGTGAACAGGGTAGTGGTCACCCATATCAAGGTATGGCAAGGCATTAGCAGTCGTACATGCCATATTTCAAGGACATTAACCAACCAGAGTCCAGAAGGATAGGGAAATGAAAAGTCTTGAGTATTGATTGAAGGATCTCTCTGGTTTCTCATTCTTAATACTTTCTTCTCTTTAAGTTTTTGACACATAAATTGCTCCTGGTTCTCCTCCTACCTCTCTGACCATTAGTTCTCTGTCTTCTTTACTAGATCCTCCTCCAGATCATGCTCTCAAATTATGGGTGTCCCTCAGCATTCTGTTCTTTATTCCTTCTCTATTACTCGATTTGATGAGTCATCAGCTACCATAAATTTAATGAGCATCTCTTTGCTCGTGATTCTCGAACCAACTTGTCCTGCCTCAACCTCTTTGCTGTCTTCCAGGATCACATCTCCAAATGCCTTTCAAATCTCTCAAATGAGATGTACCCATCTAAAACTCAATATGTCCAAAATAGAACTCATTATCTTTCCCTTTCCCATTCCTACTTTCCAGTTACTGTAGAAAGCAATAGTGATGAGGTTAATGGCCATTTAGAGAGTTGTGGGAATCCCCTTCTGGTTGGCTCAGGTCCTTTGTGAAAGAATAAACAAACCTGAAATATTGAATGGCAAAAGGGAAGTTTATTATTGGATGAGAAGTCAGCTTTGCTAGGAAACTGACTTCCAAGTGGCAAAGTCCTGTTAGGAAAATGGAGGCTGGCACTGAGAAGAGAATGTCTTCACAAGGGGCAGGAGTCTTGGCAACTATGCCAAAGGGGCAAAGCATACTACTTTGGACATTCTTCAAAGAATGAGTGAGCAGAAACCTATTTTATGAGCAGATCTGGGGGGGGAGGGGGGAAGGGACACTGAGGGCACTTTGAGCTGATCAGACCAGGAACTCCCAATTTAATGAAATTATTTTGAAGGCTTTTTCAGCCTGAATTTGAATGGGGGATCCGGCTATCAATGGGGGGGAGGAGGAGGGAATGATTTGCCTTAGAAAATGCCAGCCAGGAGGATATGCTCGCTCTCATAGACTCTCTGGAGTCTGGGAGGCCAGGAATCAAAGGAGACAGAATTTCAGAGATTTAATTTTACAGATAGATCAAAAGCGGACAGCTTTTTTTTTTTTTTTTTTTTTTACAGAGTTTACCCACATCGATACCATTCTCCCAGTCCGTCAGAATCACAACTAGGAATCATTCTGGATTCCTCACTATCTCTTTTTATTTAATCTATTGGTAAGGTCAGTCAATTTTACCTTTGCAACATCTCTCAAATATGCTCCCTTTTCTCTTCTGACACAGCCACCATTCTAATGCAGGACCTCATCACTTCATGCTTGGATTATTGCAGTAGCCTACTAAGGGTCCATCTCCCTTGAGTTTTTCCCAACTCCAATCTATCCTCTGGCCACTAAAGTGATTTTTCTGTTCACACCATACCCCCTCCCCAAAACTTAATGAACTCCAGTGGCTTCCTGTTGCCTCTATAGCAAATACAAAATGATCTGTTTAGCATTCAAAAGCTTTCATAAGCTAGCATCCTCCCACTCTTCCAGTATTTTCACATCTTATCATCTGCTATGAACCTTTTAATACAATGACACAACCTTCTTGGCTGTTCTATGTACAAGACTCTCTACCTGAAACCTGAAACCCTCTTCCCTCCTCTGTTCCACCTTCTGATCTCCCAGGATTAAATGCCAATTAAAATTCCTCCTTCTATAGGAAGCCTTTCCCAACCTTTCTTAATTCCAGGATTTTCCTTCTGTTAATTACTTCCTATTTAGCTTGCATAGATCTTGCTTTGTATATGTTTGTTTGCACGTTGTCTCTTCTATTAGATTATAAATCCTTGAGGGCAATGATTGTCTTTTGCTTATTTTTGTGTCCCCATCTATTATGCCAGAACCTGGTATAAAGTAGTACTTAGTAAAATTTATTGATTGAAGGAACTTAGAATGTTTAGCCTGAAAAAAGGCAGACTTAGAGAACATAAGACACCATAATAGTTGTCTTCAAATAATTGAAAGCCTCTCTCATGAAAAACAGTTTACATTTGTTCTGGCCTTAGAAGGCTGAAAAAGGAATAACGAAGGGAAGTTAGATGTGCAGATTTAGGCTGGAGCTGAGGAAAAACTTCCTAAAAGAACTGGACAAATGTAGAATGAATGAACTACTTTGGAAGCAGCAGGTTCCTTCTCAAAGAAGACCTTTGATCCAAGTCTGGATGATCACATATTTAGGACATTGGAGAAGGATCCTCCTTCTAACATGGGATTAAACAAGATGATCTCTGGGATCTCTCCCAACTCTGAGATCCAAACAACCGGCCAAGAGTATGGGACCTGGTACAATAACTTCTCTTTGAAGGGCTGAAGAGTGAGAAGGGAGCAATTCCCTAATCTTTGTCATTCCAGGCAATGATGAGAACATTAAGATTGGACAGCACCAGAAGCAGTAAATGATAGAGAATGAACTGACATCAGCAGTTCAAGCAGCTGGAAGATATTAAACTTGGCAAGGCGTCCTAGCCTGAAGGCAGCAACTCTGATGAGATTCAGGTAGACAATGAAAAGGACAATGGTACCCTAGTTTTTGAGTCTTATCCAGCTTGGGGGAAGTAGTGAGAGCCTCTACTAGCTACATGCAAGCTGCAAAATCAGCCATAGAAATCATAGATCAAGTGATGTTGGGGTCAAAGATAGGATAGACCATCCTTATGAGTGGCTGAGGTATGGAGTAATAGACCACTTTATGAGCTGAAGAAGTTGCTGAACTGGGAGGCCAGTTTATTGCAAGAGACACCAATGTGTGCTTTGAAGTAGATTTGAAGATGTTGAAACAGAGAATGTTGGGGCAGCTAGTTGGTGGAATGGTTAGAGTACCAGCCCTGAATTTAGGAGGACCTGAGTTCATATCTGGTCTCAGACACTTAACAATACTAGCTGTGTGACCTTGGGCAAATCACTTAACCCTAATTGCCTCAGCAAAAAAAAAAAAAAAAAAAAAAAAAGAAAGAAAAAAGAAATTAAAAAAAAAAAAGAAACAGAGAAGGTTGTGATATAGATACTGAACTCCCTGTGAAAAGAGGGAGAATATTCTTCCTCCTTACTGCTGTTTCTTGGAACCCCCTAGAAGTTTTCAAGGGTTAACTGAATTGCCAATTCCTTCAAGGGACCTGTCCTTTCCCCCATCCTTATTCATCCCTTCCCTCAACTCCTCCTTGATCAGATCCTTTCCCAGTGACTATGCTCCTCTGTTAATCATTCAGTTAACAAAGAAGCATTTGTTAAGCACCTATTATGTGCTCAGATATGAATGAGGTGTATCATTCCTGCCTCTTTTTCATGTGTACGGCTTTTCTATCTATGATATTCCATAGTCAAATAGGAATAATATATCTCATTCACATTTGAGCACATAGTGGGTGCTTAACAAATGCTTGTTGTTAGGATGAGAGATAACTCCCACAATGATCTGGACTGGGATGATATCAATGGATGGGGGATGAAGCTCCAAAGTGGATGCATGAGTTACTGAGTAGTGAAAGATTTGGGAAGTGGCAGGAAAGAACAACCAGTTGACCAGCTCCTCCTCCTGCTCCTAAGGGATCATGAGGGGAAAAAAAGAATCACTTACTTGATGCTAGAGAGGAAGGTTAAAAATTTTCTGCAGAGTTGGATTTCTATTTCCAGAATATGGAAAGATGATAGGATTCTAACCAGAGCTGAAAGGAGCCTCAGAGATCATCTAGAACAATCCTCCTATTTTACAGATGAGGAAATCAAGGAAATTATGTGACTGTCTCAAAATAATACAGGTTGTAAGTGGAATAAAAGCAGAAGTAAAAGTGAGTTGGTTCACCAGGGTGGGTTCCAGAGGACACATTGAAAGGAAAGGGCAAAGATCCTTGAAGGCTTGTATTATTTCATGTTTGTCTTTGTATGCTTGCTACTTAACACAGTTCACAGTCGGACTGGTAGCAAGTGCTTATTAACTGAATAATTGGTTGATGACCAGAAAGTCAGAAAAAGGAAACTATTTAGATAATTGGTGGAGTAAGAGAATAAAGCTGTTTGCTTCAGCTATGGGCAACTTGGAATTGTAATAATTAGGAGAGGAGGAATTAAGAGTCAGTGGGTGCATTGACTGAAGAAAGTAACAATTAACTGGGTCACTTTTCCTTCTGTGGTCTGGGGGTGTGTGAGGAGTGGTATCTGGGCTTGGAATAGCAGCATCTGCTTAGTCTTTCTCCAAACACAGGATGAGGCTTAAGTGGAGGCAAAAGGGAAATAAGTGAGCAGAAGGTACTCCAGGCACCCACCTCACATGAAGAAAATGCCTCAGCCTCAAGTCAGACTTTCTATATGATACCCTAGTGATTAACAAAAGCTGCCAGATCCCCCAACCCCCTGTATTCCTGGTACTTGATCCCTCTAAATCAATTCAACAAACATCTCTTAAGAACCTCTTAATGCCAAACACTGTACAAGGAGTTGGGGAATACAACAACAACAAAAAAAAATTGTACCTGCCCTCAAGGAGTTTACATTTTCCTGGAGCTATTCAATATGTTGTTCTGACTCTTCATGATCCCAGGACCATACTGTCCCTGGGATTCTCTTGGCAAAGATACTGCAGTTAACTCATCATTTTCTTCTCCAGGGGTTTAAGGCAAACACAGAGTCACACAGTTAAGTGTCTCAGGCTACATTTGAACTCAGGTCATTCCAACTCCTGGCCTGGCTTCCATCCATGGAAGGCTCTAGTTATTGATCTATGGCTTTCTAATTCAATATGCAGCCTGTTTAGTGGCTATGGGAGTTGGACACCACTGGTCCAGAGGCTAAATGATTTATTTGCCCTAGGTCACACACCCAGTAGGTTTCAGAGGCAGGATTTCAAGACAGATTTTTTGACTTTTAGACCAGTTCTCCAGCTGCTGTGTAATACAACTTATTTAATACAAAGTTATTTCAGTAGAGAGGAGAACCACCGTAACTAGGATGGGAGATTTCAAAATCATGAAAATCCTCAGATAGGAAAAGGTGGAGCTAAGGGAATTTAGGGATTTTAAGAAACAGAAGTAGAGGGAGCTTTTCAGACCCAGGGCATTGGCTGGACCAAGACAGGAAGGCAGGAGATGGAATGTTTTAAGGATCTCCAGCCTTGAGCAAAAACACAAAACCCTCCATTGGGGTTGGAAGCTAGGACCTGGGTTTGGGATGAGGATTAACAATAAAGCTGGAGCTGGGATTAATATTAGCATTAGGATGGAGATTAGATCTGGAGGCTGGATCTGAGGTTAGGATTAGACCCAAAATTGTTAGGATGAGACCTTTTATGATCTCCCTCTTCCCTAATAGCAAGCCCATCTCCAGTGCCCAAAGAGCTTTTGTCTGTATTTCTTATCTGAGTTCAATTCCACTCCTTAGAGCAGTAAACTCCTTGAGGGCAAGGGGGGATGGGGTGGGGAGTAGGGCAGTGGTATCTCCAGCAGGAGGCCTGGCACTCATTAGGAGGCCCTTGATAAAAGCTTTGTGGAGTTGAAATTCCAGTATTTGACCTGGGGCTAGGCCTGATTTGGGGCACTTTCTGCCCTGGCCTTGGGGCAGCAGCCCGAACATCTGGCCAAACTGAGAAGCTGTGGCAGCTGGACCTGGGGCCCCAGACTCCCTGGTTCCTCCCGGATAGAGGCAAACAGTTCATTTTAATGGTTAGACAGAAAGGGGTACACTGAGAGAGAGGAGAGGAAAAATGGAGGGAGAGAAGGCTGCACCACAGGGAGGTCAGGAGGGAGCTGAACAGGCGGGTTTCTGGATATGTGGGGATTGGAATTTTTGGTTTGTTTTTGTTGTTGTTGTTTTAAAATAATGCTTGCAAAATTTCTCAGGAAGTTTCTCTTCTCTCTCTCTCTCTCTCTCTCTCTCTCTCTCTCTCTCTCTCTCTCTCTCTCTCTCTCTCTCTCTCTCTCTCTCTCTCTCTCTCTCTCTCTCTCTCTCTCTCTCTCTTTCCCCCTCTCCCCCTCCCCCCTCTCTCCCTGCTCCCTCCACCTCTCCCCCCCTCCCCATCCAGCCGCTGCTGCAGCGGCTCAGGCCTCTGTGATTACAGCTCCCTTCCTGCCGCCACAGCTGGCCGGGAGGAGGGGGAAGAGTCAGCTGGGGCTAGGGCTGGTGCAGCAGGCGCCGGGCCCGGAGCCCGGAGTCCAGAGTCCGGAGTCGGGAGCCTGGAGCCACTCAGCCTTCCCACTTCCCTGTGCTCCGCTGGGTCTCACGTTGGGACCGGCTGCCCCCAGCACCAAGCGCCACCCAAAGGGCCATCCCGGACAGCCAGGGACCAGGAACCAGGTAAAGGCATTTGTCCATCCTGTCCCGCCCCCTTCCCCCCTTCCAGAAGTGGATGCTTTATGGCTCGGCTCAAAAGAGGGAAAGGGGTCGGGGATGGGAGTGCGGGGAAGCTGCTGGCTGCCTTTCGTTCTTTAGAGATCTAAAGGGGGCGAGTAGTGAAGCATGGGGGGGGGGGAGGTTGTCCCTCCCTCCCGGGGAGGCAGACCAGCCACCCCCCAGCTCATCATTCAGAGTTTCCATAAGAATTACAAGTTGTGTTACAGCGATGAGCTCAGGAAACCATGTCTGTGTGAGAGCGCGCGCGCGCGCATATGTGTGTGAGCCCGAATGTGTGTGTGTGTCCGAGAGCCAGACAGACAGACGGAGACCCGGAGACAGAGCGCGCTCCAGCCAGCTCGGCTCTGAATGAGGGCGCATGTTTGAGGGTTTGTGTGGGAGAGAGCCTTTCTCCGTGTGTCTGGCCAGCTCTGTCTCTTGTGGGCCTGCCCTTGTGTGCTTTCCACTTTAATTCTCCTGACTCAGAAGGCAGAAAGTCTCCGGGCAGCGAGCGAGTGAGAATGCGGGCTCTCTCTGTCGCTGTCTCTCCACAGCCATCCCCCGGGGAGCCGGGCCCTTTAATTACCAGGCCACATCCTTTGGCTCTTGCCCAGCCCCTCTGCTCCCCTACCTCCCCCAAGGCCCGGGATCCCATGCCAAAAGCCCTCTGCCCCCTCCTTTCTGGCTCAGGCTCGAAGGCTCTTTGCTTGTCTGTATCTCCAGGGGCCCCGGCTGGGCTGGGAGAGAGGGTGGGGGTGGGGGAAAGCATGGGATCCAGGCAGTCCGGTCAACCTGAGCAGGTTCAATGAATGAGTCTAGACACTGGAGAGCAGGATCCCGCTATCAGTCCTAAATTTGGGTTTCTAGGTTGGAGTGGGATAGGGGGTATATGGGGTCACCCTGGAGACTGTGGGCCTCCCCTACCTTTCCCAGCTCACAAGCACCTAGGAGGCCACGGGAAGCTGGGGGCATGCCAGGAAGGACAGGATTGCAGCCCAGGCGGATTGTCCAGGACCCGACCAGGGGGATAGGGCGGAGACTCCAAACAGCAGCTCAGGAAGGGCCAGACCAGGAATCCAGGCCCAGGGGGTGGGGGAAGGGCATCTTCCCCAGCTTTGGCTCAATTCAGCGAACATGAACTAGGCACTAAGAATCCCAGGGCTTTGTATGGGTTCCCTACCTCTCATCCCCCCCACCTCTAATTTCTGAGAGTCTCTAGAAACAGCCCCAAGTCTTCCTCTTCTCTCTAACAAGAGAGCTGCAGTCCCATGACCCCAACTCCCTGTAAATTAGAACAATGTCCAGCCCTTTTTCCCATTCCCTGAGAAAAAAAAAAGACCCTCTAGTCTCTGCTATTAGAAGTATATGGAAAGAGCTAAAGGGAAAATCTAATCACCAGAAGGCCAGACTTGGGCTCTGTTGTCCTGTGGGGGAGACAGAGCTGAGTCAACAGGGCCCCTATGCCTGGGGAGCTCCATCAGCCTGCAGAGAGGAGACAATTGAAAAATGAAATAACAACAGATGGGATTTGGAGTCAGTGTATCCAGTAGAAAGAGATTTGGTTTCAAAGACTCTGGCTTTGAAGCCTGGCCTGCCACTTAATACCTGTGAGACTCCAGCAAGTTTGAGCCTCAGTTTCTCCATCTATTATAAACAGGGTATTGGATTAGACGATCTCTCTGAAAGCTAGGGATATATAAAGACAGACAGATAGACAGACAGATAGATAGATAGATAGATAGATAGGAAGGAGGAGAAAGCCTAACCCCTTGCTATCCCAAAGCCTAGTAATGAGCTCCCTCTCAATGGAGTATTACAAACAGAAGCTAGAAGACAGCTCCTTTCAGATATGAAGGAGACTGCCTTTTGGTCGGTAAATACAATGTTACATATAAACATGTAAAATATGTTACATGAATATATTAAAGAGAAGAATTACAAAATATCATGAGAGATAAGGGGAGGAGAGGGTGTCATTCCCAAATTTGGGGTGGGAAGGCTTCCTGAAGGAAAAATAAAGGTGTCTGGATCAGGTGACAGAGCAGGAATACAGAAAGAACCAATTTTGGAGGGAAGGTGATCCACACGAAGCAGATGGAGACCGAGGTCAGGAGCTTCTTTCTGAAAGGGGAATTATCTGTCCATAGACACCTGATGAAAGTTAACATAAAACTGCACAGGGCGCTGGACTTGGAGTTCAGAATTCCTTGGGTCAGGTTCCACCCCAGACATTTACTAGAGATGGGCAAGTCACTTAAACTCATCAGCGTTCCCATCCAAATGAGGAATGACAAGATTGGACTGCCTGGTCTCTGAGATCCCTTCCAGCTATTTCTTTGATACCAAGACCCTCAAATAGAATAGCTGGAATAGAGGAAAAGGAGAGTAGGGTGAAGAACAGAGCCTTGGGAATACCCAGTTAGGCGACAGAAAGAATCCTTAATACAGTCCACAATGTTAGAGATCCCAAAAGACACTGAGCTTTGCCTTATTTTACAGATCTGTCTCTCTCCCTCTCTCTCTCTGAATCTTTTTCTCCCACCCTCCTCTTTATCCACCTGTCCAAAGACCATCAAATGGAAAGAACTCACCCCAAAGTCATTATTATACATATTGGCAAAATTACATATATTGAGTAAAGGACAGAGCTGAGACTTGAAGCCCTTCATCTCTCTGGCTTGTTCCTTCTCTATCACCTTGCTATTCCCTTTTCAAAATGGAGGATCTCCTAGCATATCCACCTTGAAGAGGAACCAATAAAGAAAGCAGAGGAAAGGCTAAGGGGGCAGGGGGAGAAGCAGGAGGCAGCAATCTCACAGACAGCAGAGGGTGGCTGGCAGAGAAATGAGAGAAGATAAGACCTGAGCTCTTAGATCACCAGTTACCACACTGCTGAGGGATCAAGAATGAACATGGATACAGCTCGAGGGTGAGGAAGGAGTGGTGGAGAGAAAGTGAAAGCCTCAAGTGCTGATAACTTTCTGGAAATCTGACAATGAGAGAGAAAGAGAGGGGATGATAACTCAAGGGTCAGTAGAGTCAAGAAAAGGTTTATTAGGATTGGGGTCACCAGGCAAAGAGGAAGGAGTCAGTATGGCAGTTGCAAGTCAAAAACCTGGATTCATCATATCCAACATTTTATGATTTATATGACCTTGGACAAGTCACAATCTCTCTGAATCTTTATTTCCTCATCTGTAAATTGAGTTGATGAGACCTGCAATGTCTTTCTGGCAGGATTGTCAGGGAGGCCTGAATGAGAAATCAGATGTAAGGAGCTAGGGAAGAAGAAAGAGGAAGGGAGGAAGACAGATGAGAAAGAAGGAGGGAGGAAGAGACAAGAGACACATACAGACAGGGAGAGAGAGGGAGGAAGAGAGACAGAGAGGAAGAAGGAAGAAGATGGATGAGGAAGAGGGATGGAAGAAAAGAGATAGAGAGATAAAAGGAGGGAGAGAGACAGAGAGAGGAAAGGAGGAAGATGGATGAGGAGGAGAGAGAGAGAGGAAAAAAGAGACAGAGAAAGTTGGAGACACAGAGACAGAGAGATATCAAAGATAAAAGGGAGAGGAAGTGCTCAAAGGAACAAGGTCCCCAAGGAGAAGAAATCATGAGCTCTTTGAAGGCAGGAAATATTAAACAGAAGAATAGGGTGGACAATTCAACTCAGTGAATTGACCATAAAGAGGCCACCTTTTCCTTTCATTGTTTGAAGGAAGGATTAATCAGACATTTGTTGCAGTCTGGCTTTCCCAGACTCTCCACCTTTCACTACTGCTTAGTACCTTTCCCTCTGAGATTGCCTCCTCATGTTCCTATCTGTATCTTGTAGTCACCAGTTATTTGCATGTTGTAAGTTCTTTGAAGGCAACATGCTAGCAAATGTTTAACAAGTAGTTCTCTGGGAGGAAAAATGTATACGATATCCTTTTAAATTGAATTTGCATGATTAATATTTTCCCATTACTTTCTTAAGCCTAGACAATCAACAAAACAATAAATCAAATCATAATTTATCACATTTGCCAATTTCCAAGCTGAAAATGCACACACTAAAAATTAATAAGCTCTCAATAGCCAGTTCGAGCTAGCTCCATCACACCTCTATAGCAAATTTATCTGCTTTTTTTTTCTCATATCTATACGCAGTATTGTCACTTCTCACTTGGACTATTTCCAAAACCTCCAAACTGGTCTCCATGCCTCCAGCCAAGCCCCTCTCTGATCCATCCTGCACACAGCTAGCTGTCAGTCTAGCTTTCAGGTTGATTGTCTTCTATCCTCTATGTTAGCCAGACTTGTTTACAGTACTTCCTATTCTGGATCATGATATCCCATCTTCGGCCTCCATGCCTTGCTATAGGCTCTATCTCATTCCTGAAACATTCTCCCTTTTCACCTCTGACTCTTGGAATCCCTAACTCCCTTCAGGAATCAGGTTAGTTGCCTTCTCCTTCAAGAAGCCTTTCCTGATTCTCCCATGTTACTTCCCTGAAATTATTAAATATTAATTTTGTCATTTGATAATTTACTTATTTGTGAATATATTGTGGCCTCCTCCCACCCCAGTAAAATGTAAGCTCTTTGCAGGCAGAGAGTATCGAAATCTTATTATTGTATTCCTCAATACCTAGCACAGTGTCAGGCACAGAGTAAGTGCTGACACAATGTTTGTTGATTGGCTGAGTACCTATGTGCTAGACTCAGAAGAATTCACAAATAAAATCCAAGTCCAGTACCAGTCACTAACAGTCTCATTAGAAAGATTAAAGTAAATCCTTGAAAACCACGGCCAACAACAAGCAGAGGTTGTCTGGTTGGGTGGGCATTGACCAAGTAACGAGTTCCCTGTTGCTAGAAGTCTTCAAGTCAAAGTTTTATGACTTTGGATCAATAATATTATGGAAGAAGAAGTTCATATTTCTCTTTGAACACTAAGATCTCTCTCAGATTTGGAATACCTGGGATGTTTCTATGACCAGATTCGTTCTTTGTAGGCTCCAGAGGCAAAACAATGGAGGGAAATTATAGGGACACAGTCTGCAGATCTCTATTGAGGGCAAACTCTGAAGGAGCCAAACTACCCAATGACAGAACAGGCTGCCTCTGGAGGGAGAGAGTTCCCTTTCACGAGAGCTATTGTTTAGTCCTTTTCATGTTCAGTCGTTTCTCCATGACCCCATTTGGAAATTTCTTGACAAAAATACCATTGATCAATAAATATTAAGTACCTACTATATCCTAGGTACTGTGCTAAGCACTGGGGATACCAAAAGAGACAAAAAACAGTCCCTATCCAGCTAGATGGTGCAGTGGAAAGAGCACCAGCCTCTAAGTCAAAGAGATCTGAGTTCAAATCCAGCCTCAAATACTTAACATTTCCTAGCTGTGTGACCCTGTGCAAGTCACTTAATCCCAAATGCCTCAGAAAAAAAAAAAGTCCCTATCCCTCAAGGACCTTACAGTCTAATGGAGGAACAACATGTAAATAAAATATACAAAGCAAACCTAAATACAGAGGTGATTAATTACAAAGATAACCAACAGAAGGAAGGCACTGGTATGAAACAAGATTAGGGAATGACTCTAATAGGAAGCGAGATTTTTGTTGGCACTTAAAGGTCAGCAGTGAGAGTAGAGGAAGGAAAATAAACCAGAAAAAATGACCAGAAGAGAGCCACGAATACACATTTACCTCCATGGCCAAAATGTGCCATATAGAAACAAGAGAATTTGGAACACTCCCTTTTCCATTTTCACTTTTCTTCATGGTTACCATTTCATTCCCAGGCAAATATAAGTCTCTTGAGCAAAGGGTAATTTTCTTTGTACATGATCACCCTATTTTACAGCTGAGGAATCTGAGGCTGTGAGATGTTAAGTGATATGGCTGAGGTCACACAGTTAGGAAACATCAGAGGGATCTTCTGGCTCCAGGTCCCACATTCTGTCCACCCTACCATCCTCCTTCCTTTCCCACACTGGCTTCTTCCTCTTCCTTCAGTCTTTGTATCTCTTTGAGGCTCCTAGCACAATGCCTGACACATGGTAGACACTCAATAAATGCTTGTTGAATTGAGTTTCATCCAAGAGAACAGGGTCTTTGCATCTCTCCAGTGCAGAACATAGTACATGGTGCACTTTAATTGTTGGCTAAATGTTTGCTGAATGAATAAATTGAATGAAATGGATGGGTGGGTAGATGGATGGATGGATGGATGGATGGTTGGATGGATGGATGGATGGGTGGATGGATGGATGGATGGGTGGATGGATGGATGGATGGTTGGATGGATGGATGGATGGATGGGTAGATGGTTGGATGGATGGATGGATGGATGGATAGATGGATGAATGGGTGGATGGGGTGGATGGATGAATGGATGGATGGATGGATGGTTGGATGGATGGATGGATGGATGGATGGATGGGTAGATGATTGGATGGATGGATGGATGGGTGGGTGGATGGGTGGATGGATGGATGGATGGATGGATGGTTGGATGGATGGATGGCTGGTTGGATGGATGGGTAGATGGTTGGATGGATGGATGGATGGATGGGTGGATGGATGGATGGATGAATGGGTGGATGGGTGGATGGACGATGGATGGATGAATAGATGTTGAACATTAGCACCTCTTGGAATAAACTTTCCATTGGGTTCTTTAGAATTAGCCCAGAACTCTGAAAGCAGGAACTGAGGGCTCCATCTCGGCCTCCTTCTACTCACCTTGCTTCTCTCTATCTGTCCACAGAAACTATGTTCTTCTGGATCCTGGAAGCCCATTGGAAGTGGTCAGGGCCATGAATCTCGGGGAAGCAGCCAGGTGGCCGTAGTCAGGCAGGGGTTGAGGAGAGACATGTGGGCACAGGCCTATTGGGGTCAGCATATCGCTCCCCTGTCCCTTAGCAATGGCTGCGATCACTGCCACCTACAGACTCTTCTGCTGGATCTTTGTTCTCACTCTCACCCTGGACCACACACACTCTGGTGCCCATGGCTTCCAGTCTCAAGGTAGGTGAGATTGGGTGGTTAGGATCAGAGTGAGCCAACGCTGGGTAAGTGGGGATGAAATCAGGGGAAAATCAGAAGGGGTGATGGTATCCTATTGTCCAGAAGCCCTGAGTATTCCCTGAAAAAGACAGTAAATATCTAATAAATGTCATCAGAGTTGGGGGCAATGGCCCTGGGAGTATGGCATTCAGGAGGTTTTACAGGGAGGGAAAGCCCATAAATAGTATAGGCTGAATCAAAATCAGAGCTTGGTTGTTAGAGAAGGGTAGAACCTAAATCTAGCTACCACCCTGAAGAGCCTCAGTGCTTGGTTTGGAGTGAGAAATCCTGGATTCAAATCTTGCCCCTGCTCTCTTTACTCACTTTGAGATCACAACCAAGTCACTCAATTTCTGATGTGTACAATCAGGATGAGACTGGAGAATCCTAGCTTATTTTCAATTAGTAAAGTTTGAAGAGCACCTCACAAACATTATTTCATTTGATCCTTACAAGAATGTTGAGATGGATGTTGTTATTATCTCCATTTTACAGCTAAGAAAACTGAGGTTAAGAAAGGTTGAATAAGAGAGGGTCACACAGCTAGTAAATGTCTCAGATAGTATTTGAACGCAGACTTTCCTGACTTGAAGACCAACACTCTGCAATACCACCCACTATCTAAGGTTTATTCCAATTTGATCCCATAAATCATCTCTCCTTCACCTCCAGAGGAATTCCTGTCCAGCCTCAAGAGCTATGAAATTGCCTTCCCTACGCGAGTGGACCCCAATGGAGTACTGTTGGCCTTTGCACCTCCGGCTCCTTCCGGGAGGAAGCGCCAGCGCCGAGGGGGGTCAAAGACCCCACCACCGGAGCCCAGACTCTTCTACAAAGTGGCTGCCCCCAGCACCCTCTTCCTGCTCAACCTGACCCATACCCGGCGCCTGCTGGCCGAGCACTTCTCTGTGGAATACTGGACGAGGGACGGCCCTGCCTGGCAACGCCCAGCCCGGCCCAACTGCCTCTATGCTGGCCACCTTCAGGGGCAGCCCCTCAGCTCTAGAGTGGCTATCAGTAACTGCAACGGGCTGGTAAGCAGATGAGGTGGCCCCCTGATGCTCTCCCCAGGGCAAACAAAGTTCGTGGGGAGAGAAGCCCAAGTTTAAGGGTCCCGGGGACTGAGATGAGAGCCCTGTGTCAGAGTGGGAAATCCATGGAAAAGACCTTGGAGAAGGCCCCACGTCCCTAACAGTACCTCTCCTCAGCACGGCTTAATTGTGGCTGATGAAGAGGAATACCTCATCGAACCCCTGAGTGGTGGTGGCCCTGGGGGCCGAGGAATCGAGGAAAGCAGCCCCCACGTGGTGTATAAACGCTCTTCTCTACAGTACCCCCACCTGGACGCTGCCTGCGGAGTGCTAGGTACCCAGTCCTCCCCTTTCAGCCCTCTAAGTCCTGGACAACTTAAAACCCTGCCCTGCGGACCCCACCCCTCCCAGGTGTTCCCTGTCCCCAAGCGATCTAGGAAGAAAAGTGACTCTGATGCAGGCCATAGTGGGAGAAGGAAGATGGAGAAGAGGAGGGCGGGAGACAGTGAAATGACTGGGGAGAGGGCTGTGGGTGAGATAGCAGCAGGATGATGGGGACAAGGAAGAAGGGGGGAAGGATGGGGGGACAAGGAGGTGGTAGGAGGACCCTGGGGTCTCCACAGATGAGAAACCATGGAAGGGGCGGCCATGGTGGCTGCGGACCTTGAAGCCACCACCCGCCAGGCCCCGGGGCAATGAGACTGAGCGGGGACAGCTGGCCCTGAAGCGCTCCGTCAGCAGAGAGCGCTATGTGGAAACTCTGGTGGTGGCTGACAAGATGATGGTGGGCTATCACGGGCGCCGCGACATCGAGCAGTACGTGCTGGCCGTCATGAACATTGTAAGTGTCACCACCCCCAGGGGGCTCAGGAGAGGGAGGGGGGGGATGATGGCCAGGGGAATGGTGGGAGATGATACATTCAGCCCTTGCTCCTCCACACCATAACCCATAACCTGTCATTCAAAAGAAAGGCAGTCCATGAGAATCAGGGAAAACAAGATGAAATTATCTTTGGGAGACAGAAACTGAAGGAGGAACAGGAAACTAGAGACACTTAGAAAGGGAAACGTGGGGACACCTTGGCTGACAGGTGGGAGAAGGGAGCACAGAAAGGATTCAGCCCACCTGCAGAACAGACTCCAAGCCCGTTAATGTGACCTTGATCTCCATTCCCCCAACCTCCCAGGATAGACATTTCCTCTCCCTTCCCAGTCACCTTATTCCTTCTCATGGGGAAAAGTCACAGCTCAATCTAGATGCACTGAGACAGAAGGGTGAGGGACGGAGAACAGACAGCCAAGGACAATCAGACAAGGACTGGGAGGTGTGCTCTGGTCACCCTGGTTGGGCTCCTTGTAAGACTGGACTTTCCTTGTTTCCTGGAGGTCAGGTTGCCAAACTTTTCCAGGACTCCAGTCTGGGGAATATTGTTAACATCATGGTGACCCGGCTTATCCTGCTCACTGAAGACCAGGTGAGGGGGAGTGAGTGATGTTCTGCCCGCTTTTACTGGCTCTGGTAGTCACCTTGGACAGCGCCGGATATGCAGCCAGGGTTCCATCACTTTACTAATTATGTGGCAAGTCCCTTCTCACTAAATCTGTTTCCTCAGCTATAAAAAAGTAAGAATGAGGAAAGAGCTGGACTTGTGGTTTCATTGATACAGCAAACTCCCAGGTGAGGAAATCTGTTCTCCCAGTGGAGGTCGGCACTTTCTCGGTGACCCATGGGGAACTTAGAAGGTTGCCCAGGATCACATGTCAGTGTGTGTGAGAGGTGGCTTTCATGGCTGATAGAGGAGCACCTCATTGAGTCCTGGAGTGGTGGAGGCCACAGGAGCCAGGGATTTCTTGGCTGTAAAGCCAATTCTAATTTTTCCTTCTCAAAGGGATCATAAATTTAGAGGTAGGAAAGAACTTAACCTCATTTGACACAGGAAAAAAATGAAAGTCATCCAAGGTAACCATGATTACACAGGTATTAAGTGTGTTATGGGGGAAGCATCTTATAAATCTTAAAGCTTGTAGTCATGGGAATTATGATCATTCTTGGTCAGTCTTCTATCCTTGTCCTGTGTGAGTGTCTCCCACATGTTGACTAGTGAGTTACCCCCAAATTTTCTCTTTGAGCCTTCTCTGGAACCTGCTCCCCCCTACCCCTCCTGCTCTCTGTCCCCAGCCCACACTGGAGATCACCCACCATGCAGGGAAGTCACTAGACAGCTTTTGCAAGTGGCAGAAGTCAATCGTGAACCGAAGTGGTCATGGAAACGCTCTCCCGGAGAATGGTGTGGCCAACCATGACACAGCCGTGCTAATCACTCGGTGAGTGCTAAGGTCAAGGGGATGGAGTCAGGGACCAGAGAGCTGCTAGAATGGACAGATGGGAAGCTAAGAGCTAGAGGAGAGAAGCTATTTCTGCCCTCACCCACCCAACTTTCTCCTTTCTAGCTATGACATCTGCATCTACAAGAATAAGCCCTGTGGCACTTTAGGTAATGTTGGAGCCTGGAGTCAGGCTGGGAAATCGGGTATGAGGGAGGAGAGGGGCTGGATAGGGAGCAGGTGGATTCTGGTATGGAGAGGGGACAAATGATAGTTTCTCAAATGTACTAAACAGTCTTTCCTTTCCTTCTCTCTCATAAATTTTTAAAAGCATAAGTAATTTCCTCCCAAGCCTCCTATCAGTTCTTAGCTAGAATCAAGGAGTTGCAAAAAAAAAAAAAAAAAAAAAAAAAAAGACCAACTGTTCTGCTTTGAACATTAAGAAAGCTCTAGCATATGTCTAAAGAGTTCAAATTCTCTTTTCCTCCCCACTCATCATTTTTGTATCAACTGTGCAAGTTTATTATCTGCTTCCTGATCTTTTCATCAATTTTTTCCTTCCATCTAAGTGGTCTCTAATATTCTCTCAGATGATTATGTTCTCCCTTGCTTTTCCCGCTCTGGTTCCTGAATTTCTTCATATGATTAGATTGTCCTAATATACAAAGTTATTGTTTATAACCACCTCTTTTTATCTATTCTATCCTTTGGAATAAAAAATACCATGTATACTTTTTTATAACCATATTCCAATCAGGAGTTTCACCAAGTTTTAGCCAGGTCAAATTTGTTTCCTTCTATGAGGCTTTCCAGCTGACCTGGATTACCTATCCCCAATGCATTTGTGTTTTGAAATTGGAGGCCATGGGTTTTAATACTGGCTCTCTAGAACACGATCTCTGGGGAATCACTGATCCTTTCCACTGATGTCTGTTTTATGTTCTACCTGCTCCTTGTAGGAGATGCGGCAGAAGTGTATTGTCAGCTTTCTCTCTCCCCTGATAGTTTAAGACCTTGACCAGATTTGTGAGACTCTAAGAAAATACATTTTTGACCAGCTCTCATTAAGGATATTCCAACCTTGGTCAAGAGCCAGTAATTCCTATATTTCCAACTGTGGTCCAGGCAATTGTAGGGAAGTGGGGGGGATGTTCCAGGCTTAAAGGAAGGGACAGAAGTGTGCCGTAGGTAGGGGGATAGGACAGGGATTTTTCATGGATTGGAGGAATGAGGCCCTGAGTGACAGGGTGAGTTGTAGCGTGGGGTTGTTGAGGAGTGGGCAATGCTCAAAGGCTGACTGGTCAAGAAAGCCTGTGGTATGTGAACTGCTGCTTGACCAGCCTCAGGACTGCAACTTGGCCCACCCCCTTAGGTCTAGCCCCTGTGGGTGGGATGTGCGAACGGGAACGGAGCTGTAGTATCAATGAGGACATCGGCCTGGCCACAGCCTTCACCATCGCTCATGAGATCGGCCACACGTGAGAACCCTTGGGGAAGGAGGTGGGACAGGCATTAAGAGGCACAGGGGAGAATTCTGGAGGGACTGTGGGGTGGAGGATGGACAAATGGAAGTGATACTTAAGAGGCTGAGAAAAGTAGAAGTGCTCTTTCCTCTCCTCTTAAAGCCTTGAGTTCCTTTTCTTCTCTTGTTCCCACCAACTCTCCCCTTTCAGAACTGCCTCCATCTCCTGTTGGTTCCTTTTCATTCCCTTCCTTTCCTCTCCTTCACAAACAACAATGATACTGACCAAACACACAGAAACTCTTTCACTACAAAGAAAAGTTCCTATTAATTAATACATTTCATTAGCATGTTCTCATAGGAGCAAATACATCCTCATGAAGAAAATCTAGAACCTCACTAAAGTTTGAGGTTCTGATTCAATAATGACATTTCTTTGTCTCCACCATCAGGACCTGCACAAGAATGATCCACAACAGTCTGAATGGCAAAACCTAATTCTCTAGTCTCAAAATGAAGCCATCCATATGATGGCTTATCCAAATATCCAACTATTGCCTCCTTAGAACCACCCCCAAAACTCGTTTCTTTCCTTCCTCTCTTCTTCCCTTTTCTTCTCTCCTTTTCCTTTTCTTTTCCTCTCTTCTTCTCTCCTTCCTTTTTCTCTCTTCCTTTCTCCTTCTCTTTCTCCCCTACCCTTTTATTTTCTGTCTTCCTCTCTCTTTCTCTTTCTCTCTTCCTTTTTCTCTCTCCCTCTTTCTTTCCTTTTTCTCTCTTCTTCTGTCCTCTTATTTTCCCTTTCCTTCCCTCCTCTCTCCCTTCACTCTCTTTTCTCTTCATCGCTTTTCCCACGCCTTGGTTTCCCCTTCTCAAGGTAGGGGCAAAGGCAGAGTCGAGCAGTGCCCTCACCCTCCAGGTTTGGCATGAATCATGACGGGGTTGGAAACACGTGTGGTTCCCAGGGCCAGGACACAGCCAAGCTCATGGCCGCCCACGTCACCATGAAAACGAATCCCTTCGTCTGGTCATCCTGCAGCCGTGATTACATCACCAGCTTTCTGGAGTGAGTGAGATGACACATCAGCCCCCACTTCCCCCACCCAGAGCTCCCAAATTCTCAATCTCCCTGGGACTGGATTCGGGAAAGAAAAGAGAAGGAAAAAGCATTGAGCACTTATGCACCCCAGACTCTGTTAGCCAGTTTGTAAACATCTCATTTGATAGTATTTAGAGGGAAATTGTGTGAGTCCTGGGTTATCCTGGGGTATGATTAGATAGTTCAGTCCTGGAGTAAAGGAAGATCTACGTGAGCTCTGACATGTCCAAAAACTGAGGACTTCCCCTGTATTCCCATTGCAGGGGGGTTTCCCAGATCTTGCCTCAATGCCCCATAATCTTTATCCCAAGTTGCCCAACCCCTAGACTGTAGGTCTTTCTCTATCCCCTCCCAATGACCTTTGTCCTCTGACCTCTCCCAGCTCTGGCCTGGGCCTGTGCCTGAACAATGCCCCCCCCAGGCAGGACTTCGTGTACCCCACAGTGGCACCGGGCCAGGCCTATGATGCAGACGAACAGTGTCGCTTCCAGTATGGAGTCAAATCCCGCCAGTGTAAATACGGGGTAGAGAGCCTTCCTGCTTTTCTCTGGGGTCCTGAGGTGGGGGAGGTGGGAGACAAGGGAGCAGGGAACTTGGTTCTGGGTGGGATGGGAGGGGGCAAAGGGGACAGTGCCAGCCCACCCTTCCTTCCTGCCTGCCCAACCCTGCCGCCTCCATAGCCTGGCCATTCAGGGCCAGAGGGAGGGAGACTTAGTTATTATAATCAGGAAGTCTAGGACAATTGATCTGTGGAGCAGGAATGTAGTGGCGGTTGCCAACAGCCTTCACCAGGGTACCAGCTTCTCTCTTGGGCCCAACCCAGATGCTGCAGTGTAGCCACTCTACTGCGAGACCTTAAGTCTTTTGAAACACCTTCTATAAAAAAAAGGCAGCGTTTCTGTCCCAGCTCTCGCCCCGAAGAGTTGATTATGTCGTAAGAAGAAAAATGTCAAAAGACCCCGATGAGACTTCTTTGTGTTAGAACAGGAGAGGCTTTGGGAGTCTGGCTTCCCCTCTGTTCCTACATCTGTGTCCCCTTGTGCTGTGTGTGTCCCTTTCATGCATCAGACTGTGCTGCCGGAGGTCTTGTTAACGAGTGCATGTCTCAAGGTGAAGGCAGTTAGGTTTTTGGGATTTTTAAGTCTTTCCCTATTCTTTCGGTCATGATTGTGTCAGAATTTGTGAGATTTCAGTTCTCTGAGGTTGCGGGACCTTGACACACATGAGCAGAAATGGGGAGTGAAGAGTTCTGGGAGATCTTGAGGACATGGACAGGAATTCCTTAGTGCTACCCAGTCACTTCCCTAAGATAAAGCCCTGGAGATCCACTGTGGATCTTCTAAGGAGACCGTCAACTTTTGGCTTCAAGCTCTCTCAATAGTCAAAATAGCTGAAGAGTGTGGAGAAAGCCCTGTGCCCTGGACAGTGTGTGTGTGTGTGTGTGTGTGTATGTAAGTATGTGTGTGTGTGTGTCTGAGTGTGTGTGTGTGTGTGTATGTAAGTATGTGTGTGTGTGTGTCTGAGTGTGTGTGTGTGTGTGTGTGTGTGTATGTGAGAGAGACAGACAGACAGAGACAGAGAGAGAGAGGAGGGAGAGAGAGAGAGAGAATGTGTGTGTGTGTGTGTGTGTGAGAGAGAGAGAGAGACAGAGAGACAGAGACAGAGAGAGAATGTGTGTGTGTATGTGAGTGTGTGTGTGTCTGAGTGTGTGTGTGTGTCTGAGTGTGTGTGTGTGTGTGTATGTGAGAGAGACAGACAGACAGAGAGAGACAAAGAGAGACAGAGAGAGAGAGAGAATATGTGTGTGTGTGTGTCTGAGTGTGTGTGTGTCTGAGTGTGTGTGTATATGAGAGAGAGAGACAGACAGACAGACAGAGACAAAGAGAGACAGAGAGAGAGAGAAAGAGAGTGAGAGAGAGAATGTGTGTGTGTGTCTGAGTGTGTGTGTATGTGAGAGAGAGAGAGAGATTGAGAGACAGAGAGAGAGAGAGGAGAGAGAGAGAGAAAGAGAGAATATGTGTGTGTGCGTGTGTGTGTGTGTGAGAGAGAGAGAGAGACAGAGAGACAGAGAGACAGAGACAGAGAGAGAAAGAGAGTGAGAGAGAGAATGTGTGTGTGTCTGAGTGTGTGTGTATATGAGAGAGAGAGAGACAGACAGACAGACAGAGACAAAGAGAGACAGAGAGAGAGAGAGAGAGAGAGAGAATGTGTGTGTGTGTCTGAGTGTGTGTGTATGTGAGAGAGAGAGAGAGATTGAGAGACAGAGAGAGAGAGAGGAGAGAGAGAGAGAAAGAGAGAATATGTGTGTGTGCGTGTGTGTGTGTGTGTGTGTGAGAGAGAGAGAGACAGAGAGACAGAAAGAGAGTGAGAAAGAGAATGTGTGTGTGTGTGTGTGTGTGTGTGTGTGTGTGTGTGTGTGTGTGTGCTGGGGCAGGATAATGAGTATCAGGGAAAGATCCTATGGGATGTTGGTAGAAAGGAAAAAAAGGAATTAGTAAGAGATAGGGGAAAGTTCAGTGGTTGGTGGTAGCTCTGAACAAGAGAGGAAAAGAGAGAAGACAGAGAATCTCATATCTCCCGAGTTAGCCTCAGGAAGCTAGCCAAACAAAAATTCTCTAGTTTGGCCCAAATCCAGTACTTTAGAAATTCTTCCCTACCCCCACACTAAGCCCAAGTCTCTGGCTTTAACCAATTAAACTGAAGAGAGAGGAGTTACAGATATCAATGACTGTCTTCCTGGTGCCTTTTGAGGTAGATTGAGGTGCCAACAGAAATTAGATATTATTTGCATTCTTTCCTTCTCCAGGAGGAAAGTGAGGCCTGTGGACTAAATTCTGAAAGATTATACTCTCACACAATCTCTCTCCCTCCCTCCCCCTTCTCCCTTTCCTCCCTACCTTCCCCCCTCTTTCCCCCTTCCTTCTTTCCTTCCTCCCTCCTCCTCCTCCTCCTCCTTCTTCTTCTTCTTTCTCTCTCTTTCTCTTTTCCCCACCCCCGAGGCAAAAGCTGTAAATTGGAGGACTTGAAGCATAAAGAAGTGATCTTGAGGAAATATACTTGATTGAGTCAGTGACTATTAGAGAAGGAGCCTGCAGGCTGGTGAATAGTACCCAGGAGTCAGGAGACCTAAATTATAGTTCTATTCTTGCCAATGTGTAAGCACAGGCTTTGGTTTTTCCATGTCTGCAAAGAAGGGGGTTAAACTCTAAGCACCCATCTGGGTCTCATGTGCAATTATTCTATAAATGTAAGACCACAACAGCTCAGAGCTATCTTTGAAGAATGAGCTGAAGAGCCTGGATTTTCAGCTCCAGGGTATTAGGGAGATGCTATCGCGTTTTGGCAGGAGTTAGATGACATGAAAACACCATTTTCATTAACTGAGTAAGCTGAACAATATTGTGAGGAGAATAAAGGGAGGGAGTCTAGCAAAAAAGAAAAAAGCTTTTATTATAACGTGAGTGTATGCTGAGGTTTGCATGAGCATTACATTCATCCAAGCCATCCATTTACCTGTCCATTCATATATTCATTTATTCAGTTGTCCATCGCTCCTCTGTTCATCTATTTCATCCATGAATCCATCTGTCTATTCTTTCTATCCATCATCTCTCCACCTATGAGATTCTTCCCTTCATCCTTCTGTTCTTTCTATCTACCCATTCTTCATTGTATTCTATCCATCCATCAATCAGTATACCCATGCCTCCTTAACCAGTTGACCAGGTGTCCATCCTTCCAAATATAAGATGTTACTTTCCGTTGCCCAGTCATGTACTACACCAGGAATCCTCAAACTACGGCCCACGAGCCAGATGCAACAGCTGAGGACGATGATCCCCCTCACCCAGGGCTAGGAAGTTTCTTTATTTAAAGGCCCACAAAACAAAGTTTTTCTTTTTACTATAGTCCGGCCCTCCAACAGTCTGAGGGACAGTGAATTGGCCCCTTATTTTAAAAGTTTGAGGACCCCTGTACTACACCGTGCTATAGGATAGAGAAATTGCTGACTTCCCAGGCAGGTTAAGGGAAGCCAGATTTAGCCATATAATAGATAGCCCCATTGGTACACAGTCAGACAGCTGGACTTCCGAGGAGGAGAGACTCCTTACTCTGGAGAGCTCAGCTCTGCCAGAATCCTCTCCAGCCCTTTGGATCCTAGACCTGCAGAAAGTCCTAAATCTCTCTTAATTGCTCGCTGACATTTTCTGGATTTGTTTCTAGTTCCTGGCCTCCGAAAATCCCCTCCTGTCTCTTTGGCCCCTCTCCAGGCCTCCTCACTCTCAGCCTGGTGGGCCTCTGGCTTGATTTCTCACCTGTTCTAATCTCTTTACCTGGAGAAGCTGTGAGGCCAGATTTTGAGGTCAGGCTGAGTCTGCGAGTAAGAGGAGAGGCTGTGGAGCTTTTCTGAGGCTGAGAGACGACTCCAGGGGAAAGCTGTGAGATTAGCCTGGGACTGTAAGGGAATACGTAGTGTTCATGCTTAAGTGTCATTGGCGTTCCTCTAAGAGACCTTCATAGTAGACAATCACTTGGCAAAGAAGTAGGAAACAGGCAGGATCTGGAGTCAGAAATTAAGGATGTAAAGTCTAACTTGGCTGATTATCACCTGGATGGGTCCACTCATATTTTCCTCTCTTCCATGAGAAGTTTGGATTTCTACATGAGAGTCCCAGATCTTATGATTCAGCCTATTGTTCCCTAAGCTATTATTACTTTTAAAATATCTGAAACCCACAATGAGATATCTGAATAAATTACAAACCTCATGTCACTAGCCCCCTTCCCCCCCCCCACTGCCCTAATTAATAGGAGAAGTATGATAAGGGCAGCAGAGTGAAGACTTCCTATGGCCTTCTTTTTCCAGAGGCCATTCTAAATTGACCCGCTCTGGGTCCTACTCTCCTCCTTTCTTTCCCTAATAGACCTCAAGTCTGTTCTTTTCTGTCTGCTGTTACCTATTCTTACTCAAGTTTTTCTTTCTCAGTTCTAGGTTTCCCAGTATCTCTCTTACTCTCTTTGGGATGGGAGATGGGAATTTAAAAAAAAAAAAAGTTTAAAAAAGCCCTAGGGATTTTCCAGAGTCTGCCAACCAAATTTCTCTGCAATCCTTGCAACATCTGAGGGACTCAGCTTGACCTCCCCCAGAACATGTTTTTACTTTTATCTTCTGGAATGCTGATATTCACCCCATAGGCCAAGAGGCGGTATGGTGTAGGGAAGAAAATAAAAAGGAAAAGGCGGGGAAAGAATCAACACTGGATCTGGACTCAGAACACCTAGGTTCTGAGCTTCCCCTCCCTGGGTTTCATGGGAGTTGGACTCAATGACCTCTAAGTTCCCAGCCAGCCCTAAATCCTAGGAGATCATTTCTCCCAAAGGAAACATCAATCTGTTCTTCCCTTTTCTTCTTGCTTAACATCAGAGTCACTGTGGGCCATTCCCAGACAGAGTGCCCCCTCACGGCCTGGCATAGGTTAAAAGCATTCAATGGTCCCTTCCAGGAACTCTCTGTTCACTCCCCTGCCAGAGCCTGGCCCCCTGCTCTTGCCCCAAGTCTTGGAATCTCTCCCTGTTATTAGACTGCCCTGATTCCACCCCCTGGGCCAGCTGGAGCTAGAGATCTCTGCCAGCCCTCCAGGGCCCCTGGGTCCTTTCCTCTCTGGGCCTTGTGCCCTTTGGCTCCAGGTCAGAATGGTTGCCCTGGAATCCAACTGACCCACTGCACCAAGCTGCGTCCCCGCCTGGATTCTATTTCTGGGAGGAGTTTACTGGAGGGAT
This sequence comes from Antechinus flavipes, assembly GCF_016432865.1. Lineage (NCBI taxonomy): Eukaryota > Metazoa > Chordata > Mammalia > Dasyuromorphia > Dasyuridae > Antechinus > Antechinus flavipes. The sequence goes on along the minus strand of NC_067398.1, from coordinate 679,686,775 downwards.
GGGCTTTCTCCCAGATGACCCCAGTCCCAGATAAAGTCTGCTTAGCTTCAGGAAACCACTCCGTTCCCCTCCTCCCTCCCCATTCTGCTGTGTGTCTCCCATTACACTAAACATTTTCCCAAGTGTTCACTGAAAATATCACACCCCGCCCTGCCCTTTCTCGGCCTGTTCTTCTCAGGGTTACTGGACCAGCCAAAAGGTCCCCAGCCTCACCCTTCCCCTCGCACAAACACTCCATGGCCAACTCCTAGGATGAGGTGGAGATAGCCGCTCCATCCTTTCTCTCCTGGGAGAGGATGATTTGAATCAGTCTCAGCAAACACTTCCAGATAGTTAGACTCCATCTCAAAGTAGGATGGGCTGGTTTGGGAGGTGATAGGTTCCCCTTCATTCATCCTCAAGCAGAGGCTGGTGACCATTTGTTGAGATGGTGGGTGGTAGGTGGGATTCTGAGCTTAGGAGCAGGTGGAACTAGGTGCCTTCCGAAGCTACTTCTGCCTCTGGGATTTTGATTGTGGGTCTGGCCAATCCTCGATCCTTGAAGTCCTTCCTAGAGCCCTTGACCCTCATTGTCTGTCTATCCGTCTCTGTGTCTGTCTTTGTCTCTCTCCCCTTTAAGAAAAACTAAGGGAACTTCATAAGGTACATCCTGCCTGATTTCCTTCTAGTCCGTGATAGTGATGGGGTCTTGGAAAGGATGCTAGGGTTGAGGGTGGGAAGTGGGGAAGGATGATGGAGAAGGTGGGAAGGGGGAAGGCAGAATGTCAGATCCAGGACCTGATGGGGATATTGTGCTCGGGACAAAACCCACAGATCATATGGCAGGAATGACAGAAAAAGTCTACAATGGTCATTTGTTTAGAGTAGAGTAAACTCTAATGTATTTTAAGGAAGGGAATGATGGGGGAGGACAGGTGGGGCAAAAGAACACCCCCCCACATATACACATTAAAGCATTTCCATGGGGAATGGGTGGGAGTAAAGGGAGGAATATGATAGCTTTGAGGGAAGTGAGGGAAGGAATCTAGAAATACAAAGATGAGGAGGCCATGGACAGCATGTGGGGTTGTTCCTCGTGGAGGGTTTGGGTTTGAATCCTAGCTTTTCCACTTTTCAGCTGTGGATCATGGAACAAGTCATTTCATTTCCCTGTGCCTCAGTTTCCTTATTTATAACATGAAGAGACTGGACTAGGATCTCTAAGAATCCCTTCCAGCTCTGATGTTTAGTGCAGAATGAGCTGAGGGAAGAGTTGTGAACCAATGAAGGCTTGGGGATTCAAGGGCAGGGCAGGAGTCATATATAGCAGGATGGTCCAGGGAAGGATTCCTGGAGGAAACAACACCTGAGCTGAAGGATGGGAGGGAAGGAGGGGAGACTAGAGTAATGGCCTTGGAGGTTTGTGCTCCCTCCTGTCTCTTCTTTCCTTTCCCCAAAGTTAGACCCTGGGAGCTAATTTAGGGAGTTTTCCCAGTGCTCCAGGACTAGATGGCCCATACCCTGCATGCTACCGGGACTCACCGGGACCTCTCTGCTCCCCCAGGAGGTCTGTAGTGAACTCTGGTGTCTGAGCAAAAGCAACCGGTGCATCACCAACAGCATCCCAGCTGCTGAGGGCACACTGTGCCAGAGTAGCACCATTGACAAGGGGGTGAGTATTTCAGTGCCCTTTCTCCCATGTGGCCTGGGCAGTAGCTTTAGCCTCTGCTACTTTCACAGTACAGTAGGTAGAGTGCCGGACCTAGAGATCCGGGTTCAGATTCCCTCTGTGACACTTGTGTGACCACAGACAAGTTATTCAACCTTACAGCCTCAGTTTCCTCACCTATAAAATGGGGCTAACCATAACCATTGGGGCTGCCTCAGAGGACTGTGGTAAGGGTAAAATGATAGAATATACTTAGAACATTTGCTGATCTTTTTTTTCTGAAGCAGTTGGGGTTAAGTAACTTGCCAGGGTCACACAGCTAGGAAATGTTAAGAGCCTGAGACCAGATTTGAACTCAGATCCTCCTGACTTCAGGGCTGGGGCTCTATTCACTGTGTGACCCAGCTGCCCCTATTTGCTAATCTTTAAATTGACATAAAAATGTCAGATTTATCATCAATGTAGTCATCTGAAGAGCACCCAAAAAAACAGAAATTGGGATGCTGGGGCTTCGGTGCTGGTGGGATCTGTAACCATCAGGATGGCATCCCTACAGTGGTGCTACAAGCGGGTGTGTGTCCCCTTTGGGTCACGGCCAGAGGGCGTGGATGGGGCCTGGGGACCCTGGACCTCATGGGGTGAGTGCAGCCGTACCTGCGGAGGTGGAGTCTCTTCTTCCAGCCGGCAGTGTGACAGCCCCAGGTCAGTCAGTGGTTCTGTCTGTCTGGTCTCTCTCAAACACTCACCATCCCCGATTCACTCACCCTGTGTCCCTTCAGCTCAGATTCCCCCAGGGGTGGGAGGAAGGCTGCTGAGGGAAGGGGGGACACGTAACCATGATAGGTGCCACGTGTTCAGACCACCTTCCTTCCCAAGCTCACCTTGAGGCCCCGGCCAGAAGCAAAGCTTAGGGGTCAGAAGCCCCACTCCCTCCTCTTCCCCAACAATCCTCCTCTAACTTCTTCTGTGTCTTCTCCCAAGACCAACAATTGGAGGCAAATATTGCTTAGGAGAGCGGCGTCGCTATCGGTCCTGCAACACGGATGTAAGTGATACCCTTGTCCCAGCCCCCAAACCCCTTCCCTCCATCCTCAGAAACTCAAATAGGCAAATAATGGTCCTGATGATGTCACTCTTCTGCAACCGCCAGAGGGTGAGACCTGTGGTAGCCACGTGAGAAGAGAAAGGAGAGAAATAGAAGAAAGGCTATGGATGAAAAATCAAAAGAACTTGGCACCTGAGGAGATAACAAGACTTTAAGCTTGAGTGACTTGAGGGATGGTGATACTAGTAGCATAAATAAGGAAGCTAGAACTCAGTTTCAATTGAAAAATGATGGACAGAATCAGCTACACCCAAAGAAAGAACACTGGGAATGTAAACTGTTTGCATTTTTGTTTTTCTTCCTGGGTTATTTTTACCTTCTGAATCCAATTCTCCCTGTGCAACAAGAAAACTGTTCGGTTCTACACACATATATTGTATCTAGGATATACTGTGACATATTTAACATGTATAGGACTACTTGCCATCTGGGGGAGGGGGTGGAGGGAGGGAGGGGAAAAGTCAGAACAGAAGTGAGTGCAAGGGATAATGTTATAAAAAAAAATTACCCTGGCATGGGTTCTGTCAATAAAAAGTTATAATTATTTTTAAAAATTAAAAAAAATAAAAACTGTCAAAAAATAAATAAATAAGGAAGCTAGGAGGATCCATAGTGTACACACAAATGGTTCTCATCCAACCAAGAAGGAAAGGAAATTTCTTGAAATAAAATAACCCGTGTGTTTGGACACTGTTGTTGACTTAAGAGGAAGGGATAGGATCATAGATCTGAAGCTGAAAGAAAACTCAAAAGCTCCTTCTACGATGACAAAATCAGACAGGAAAGGGAAGTGACCAAGGACATAAAGATAGAAAGCAGCAGAAATGAGATTCGAATCCAAGGCCTTTGACTGGGGAGCCCCGCTCTTTTCCTTGTACCATGATCTGCATGTTTGTCGGATTATCTGAAGAGGATACAAAAGGGACAAGTAGCATGCTGAGTAACACATTCAAGCTCCTCCAAAGCAAAGCAGATTCTAGAAAAATTAATTCCATTAAGGATAACTATAAAGTTCTACTGGTGGGTCCAAAAAATCAATTTCCCAAGTACAAAGTAAGAGAGGTCTGGTTAGAGGTAGTTTGGAAAAGGTCTGGAGGATTTGATGACTTGAATGCTCAAGATGGATCAAATAGTGTGGTGATGGCATCCAATAGCGCAAACATATGATGTTCAGAACTTACATGTGGCCATGTTGATTCTCTCAGTAGAATGTAGGCTTTTTGTAGACTTTGCTTTTGTCTTGCTTTTGAATATGTAGCCCCATTGCCTACCACAATACTTGTGATTTGGCCAACCAGCTTGGCGATTGTACCTGATGTAGTCACGACCACAGTTGGAATACTGTGCTCAATTTGGGAATGATATTGATTAACTCCAGAGAAGGGTGATCAGCAATGGTCTTTAGATCATGGTCAGAATGTTTAGCACTTTCTCAGTGCCCCACAACCTATGTTAGTCTTTGGGGCTGCCAGCATCCTCAGGGAAAGCTCAGGGGATATAGCAGAGTTCCAGTATTTTCCCCCAAAGGGGAAAAAAGGGGAAATGGGGAGAAATTGCAGATAGAACTGATATAAAGAAAGTTATTTTTCTGCCAATTACAGATGGAATGGACCGCCTCTGAAAGGCGGGAGAGGGGGATTCCCTCTTATTGAAGGCTTTGAAGCAGTGGCTGGATGGCCCTTTCCTGCCTATGTTACAGAGATACTTCTTGTTTAGACATGGGCCAGATTAGACAGCCCCCTCTCAGATGCTATGTGAAAAGGGGAAGGAAAGAGAAGAAATAAGTACAAAAATGAAGTCCATTTTCCCACTTTATAACTTTATAGATGGAAAGTTCTCCAAAATGCCTCCCTTGAGACTCACTACAGCTAGATCTGGCAGACCCACGGCCGGTCTCCTTTCCCTAGAGCCGAAGGCCGTTCATCTGCATTCTTTGGTCCTTCTGTGCATCCGCTGCCCTCAAATCCAAACCATAAGCATATGCATTTTAGGGACCGGCCCATCTAAGCTAGCTGGGGCCTCAGGAGCCTTTCTTCATTTCTCACCACCATCCCATCAGGGAGGGCATGGATGATCATTGAAATCCCTTCTGGCCACTGAGATCCCAGAAGACAGAAGCTCAGCAATGAGGGAGGAATGGGAAGAGAGGCACAGGCAGACTGGGGCACAGTGTAAATCAGCTATTAAAGTTGTTCAAAAGTAGAATAGGACATCTCAGAAAAGTGACGAGTTTCTTATTTTCAGAAGTCTTCAAGCAGAGCATTGGCCAGGGATGATGTAGGGGGTCCTTGTTCAGGTGGGGGATGGACTCAGCATCTTCGGGATCCCTTCTAATCAGTGGTGCTCTGCTTGCTGTCCCACCAGGACTGTCCCCCAGGCTCTCAGGACTTCAGGGAGGTGCAATGCTCGGAATTCGACAGCGTCCCTTTCCGGGGGAAATATTATACATGGAAGACGTACCGGGGAGGTAAGTGGCCCTCCTGAGAGAGAATAGGGGGTAGGAATCCAGGCTAAGATATGGGAGAAAAAGGAAATTTAAGGGAAAGAAGAAAGACAATAATCTGCATGCAGGTCAGTGGGGTGCTACAACAGGAACAAGGAGGAGTGGCCTTAGTCCCTGCCATGTTGGTCAGTATCAGATCAAAGCTGGAAGGGAACATCTAATCCAGTGGTTCTCATAGTATGGTCTAGAGCAGGGGTCCTCAAACTTTTTAAATAGGGACCAGTTCACTGTCCCTCAGACTGTTGGAGGGCCAGACTATAGCAAAAACAAAAACTTTGTTTTGTGGGCCTTTAAATAAAGAAACTTCATAGCCCTGGGGGAGGGGGATAAACGTCCTCAGCTGCCACATCTGGCCCGCGGCCGTAGTTTGGGGTCTACAAATTCAAAAATAGTTTTTATTTCCAATATGGTAAATGTCTATAAATATAATCCAGATAAACAAAAACTCTTTGGACAGATCCTCAATAAATATTTAATAGGATAAAGATACCGAAAACAAAAGTTTGAGAACCACTGATCTAGTCTAACTATTGGTTCTACATTCAAGGAACCTGTGTTCCAGATGAATTAAGTAAGTTACCCAAGATCACACAGCTTTAAAGTAGCATTTGGTGTTTGAAGACAGGTATCCCAGCTCCAAGTTTGCTGCTCTTTGGTTTCCTAGTTGTTCAGGGTCACAAGCATTTATTAAGCACCTGCTGTGTGCCAGGTATTGAGCAAGGTGCTAAGGATACAGTAACAAAATTGAAAACGGTCCCTGTCCTCAAGAGTATTACATTTTCCTGGGGAAAAACTTGAGGTGGAATGGGATCAGCAATGATCCCTGGGATGTATCTCTGGGATATTCACCAGTTTATCAGCTACACTATGAGAAAGAAGAAGTCATCCATATCTAGGGATCAATGTGCTCTGGAAGCTCAGAGGATTTGACAATGACTCAGCTTCCAGAAAAAAAAAAAAAACTGGGTCAATTAGGAAGAAATTAAGGACAGGGAAAAGTGAAATTAAGAATTGGGGGAGAAGACACATGATTGTTCCCTTTTGTTCTGATTTTTCTCTCCCAACATGATTCATAAAGCAACATGTTTTAAAATTTAATTAATTAATTTTTAAAATGAAAAGTATTTTTTAAAAAAATGAATTGGGGAGAAGAGTGGATATTGCCAGCCAATTACCACTTGTGTACCAATGCAGTCTTCTTCCTCTAAACCAGCTTTTTAATGAGGAATCTCCAGAGACATTGTAGGAAAGTGCATCTATTGGGATGGAGGAAAATGTATTTTTATTTTCAACAACCTCTAACTCTAGCATTTCCTTTAAATATGAATGTCTTATGGGGCAGGGTACATCCACAACTTTTAAAAAAAAAAAAAAGAACATTTGCTCTAAGGCTTTTTTAAAAAATTTCAACAAATTCCCAACTCCTGTTTCTTTTAAGGATCAGATCATGAGAGAGAATAACTTATTTCCTTCATCTTCCATACCGAATGTAGTTTCCAACCACATTGTTCTATCTAAGACACAGCAGAGGGGGCCCTGCAGGGAATGAAGGGAACTGGAATAGTCCAAATGACCTTCCAAGGTTTCTTTCTATCTCTGTGAGTCTCTCCACTGCACCACACTACCTCTCAAAAAACTTTGGTGTCCACTCTTACATCACTTTGTAAATCCTATGTTTGGGGATGAACACTGAAGAAAGCACCCTGCCCCCCTCCTAGTCTTTCCCTAGAATCCTAGCCCACATTGCTCCAAGGTCCTGGCAGGCTAAATTGCATCCAGTAGGCTGTGGTTAAAAACTTTTCTCTACCACCTGCACCCTCTACTCAGTGAGAGGGCAGGCTGGGCACAGGGCTGGCAATAATTATCAGCTCAGTCTATAATCAGAAGGGAAACTTTAGGAGCCTAAGACTAAGGAGGCGGCAACCTCCTCCCACCTTCTCCAAGGATGATACTCAGGCCTCAGTTTAAGGGACTGATAATCTGGAAATATCCCTCACTAGAATATAAACTCGAATTCAGGGACTATTTTTTTCTTTGTATTTATATTCTGAGCTCTTGGTACAGTGTCTGGCACATAATAAATGCTTAATGTTTGCTTACTTACTCGCTCTCTCCTCTCTCACATCCTCATTTCTCTCAATAGGGCTCAGAATGGCAAAGGGTTTGGGATCTGAAGGGATATGGGGATTGTTTGAAAAACTAGCCTTGTTTAGTCTGAAGAAGAGTCTCTAGTGGCGAAAGGCCTGTCATTGGAAGAGGGATTGAATATGTTTTCCTAAGCCCATTGATTCCGGAGCTGGAATCAATGGAGAGAAGGCACAAAGAGGAAAATGTGGGTTTAACGTCCAGAACAATTTTGCAATAATGGGAGAGGAGCCAAAGTGAATGGGACATTCAGGAAAAATGTGTTTGCCCTCACATGAAGTCTCCAGGCAAAGGCTAAATGAACGTGGCTGGGTGTGGGAAGGAAAGACTTGAGTTGGACTGACCAGCCTCGGCTGGGTCCGAGATTCAGTGAGGGCTGCTTACCCACTAGGGGGTGTGAAATCCTGCTCCCTCACCTGCTTGGCGGAAGGCTTCAACTTCTACACGGAGCGGGCAGCGGCTGTGGTGGACGGGACACCGTGCCGGCTGGACACCGTGGACATCTGTGTCAATGGAGAGTGCAAGGTGGAGAAAGGCCATTGGAGGGGTGGGACAGGGGAGGAGAGACTGGCCGTCAGTCTGGGATGGGGGGCAATTCAATTCAACTTACTGGGTACAGAGTTATACTCTGTATCAAGGGTCCTCAAACTTTTTAAATAGGGAGCCAGTTCACTGTCCCTCAGACTGTTGGAGGGCCGGACTATAATAGAAACAAAAACTTTGTTTTGTGGGCCTTTAAATAAGAAACTTCATAGCCCTGGGGGAGGGGGATAAACGTCCTCAGCTGCCACTCTGGCCCGCAGCCATAGTTTGAGGACCCCTGCATATTGTGGGGATAGTCTCCAGTCTGACTGGAGCATAAACTTCATAGAGAAAGTAATTTGGCCAGAGAGGCAAGATGGGCCACATCCTGGAAGGCCTTGAATGTCAGGCAAGGGAGTTTATTTAGCTGGCAATAGGCAGAGATGCAACCAGACTGAGTGGGATAGAGAACAAATTAAAGAATAATGGCCCCATAAGGCAAGTGTTGTGCAAGTTGGGATCACAGATGGTTGTGATGGGAATAGGGGAAGAGTTTAGCCCAAAGCCCCTTCCCTGAAGGTTCTCCCTCCCCTCCAGCACGTGGGCTGCGACCGAATCCTGGGCTCAGACCTTCGGGAGGATAAGTGCCGGGTGTGTGGGGGTGATGGCAGCTCCTGTGAAACCATCGAGGGCGTATTTTCTGGGGCCATTCCCAAGGGCGGTAAGAGCCTGGCAGTTCTGCACCGATCCTATGCCTGGTGGGGATGGGGGCAAGCCCACAATCAGTACCAGTGGCCTCTGACACTCAGCATCCTAGTCTATCCCGGTGAGACAGGGGCAAGCTAGCCTTCCTCTGAGGGCACCTCAGATCCCAGGGAGGGAATGGGGAGGACATGCTGTGGGATGAAGATCAAAGATGGGTTGGAGAGGAGAGGAAGCGGACAGGTGGGGGAGGGAAGAGTTATGGGGAAAGGAGCGATTAATTTGGTGGGGGAAAGTCCGGGATGGGGAAGAAGAGACTCTGGGGAGGAGCCCCTTATAAGTAAACATCTGGGCCTTTTTTTCCAGAGTATGAAGAGATCATTTGGATTCCCAAGGGCTCTGTCCACATTTCCATTCAGGATTCGAATCCATCCCTCAGCCACCTGGGTGAGAGAAAACGGGGTACCTTGGATATTCAAGGAATTGAGGGCATGATGTATGGGAGTAGTTAGAGGAAAGGTACTTGGGGACGAAGGTCTTGGGGGGTGGAGCTGATTCTCCCCCACCCCCATCATACTGTCCCTCTTGCCTTGCACTAGCCCTAAAAGGGGAGGATGATGCCTTTCTCCTGGATGGGCTGCCCAAGACCCCACAGCCCCACCGCTTGCCCCTGGCTGGGACCATCTTCCAGCTACACCACGGGCCAGACCAACCCCAGATTCTGGAAGCCTTGGGCCCAACCAACATCACCATCATTGTCATGGTAACCAGGAAGCTCAGAGAGGGAGGGAGGATAGGATGAGGGATGGGAGGCAAGGATTTGGCCAGGCAGCCAACCCTTAAGAGGCCTTCTTCTTGGGGAGCTCAGTCCCCAACCAGACTTGATCTAGCCCAGGCTGGGAGAGCTCCTGGTAGAGCTCTCTGTGCCTACGGGCAGCAGTGAGCAGTTTTGATGGGAAAGTCTTGGCTTTCTTCCTTTGAGTTGTCCTGGCCCCTTCCCTGGGCCCAGAATGTGAGGGCCCCTCACCCTCATCCTGGCCCCTCTCCCACCAGGTCCTGACCCGATCTGAGCTCCAGGGAATCCGATACCGCTTCAATGCACCGATTTCTCACGAGGCCCTGCCTCCGTACGCCTGGCACTATGCCCCCTGGACCAAGTGCTCCGCCCTGTGTGCAGGCGGTGAGGCTGAACAATGCTGAGGAGATGCTAGGAAGGCACAAGAGTCCCTCAGGGGGTTAACCAAGGGGGGATTCTGGAGAAGTAGCGGAAGCCCAGATGGAGCTGGACCAGGAGGGAGGCAGGGAGGAGTGGAGGGAGGCAAGAGGAGGAAGGTAGAGGCCCCGGGAGGGGAAGGGGTTAGGGCCTGCCTCGGTAGGTGGGTAGCTCTGAGCCAAGCTAGAAAAGGAAATCCGGGAGTCCAGACTCATAGCTCCGGCCCTTGTGAAAAAGCATCTCGGGGTCCTTTGGTGCAAAGGTGGGGTGAGCATTGGGATGGTGGGGCAGGACCTGGGAGCTGAGCTGGCCCCTCCCCATCCCCCAGGCAGCCAGGTACAGGCTGCAGAGTGTCGAAAGCAACTGGACAGCTCCACTGTGGCCCCTCACCATTGCAGCCCCCACAGCAAACTGCCCAAGCGCCAGCGGGCATGCAACACGGAACCCTGCCCTCCAGAGTGAGTACCCGGGCCAGGGGCCAGGGAGACCCCCCTCTCTGAGGGGCTCAGGACAGGCTCCTCCAGGGCCCTCTCTTCCCGAATCATCCCACCATCTGTGAGGCAGAGGGAGTGGATTCAAATCATGGCTTTGCTCGCGCAAATTTGGGAGGCTCAAGTTTCCTCTTCAGCAAAATTAGAATTTAGGCTTGGGTGGCTTCTAGGGTTCCTTCCAACGTGAAATCTGTGATCTTGTGATATGAGCCCATTGTGAGCAGGGCTTATTTCACCCTTTGTAGTGTCTGTTCCCCAAGGATCTCAGTGTTGCTTGCACAAATAACCACTTCTCTTCTCAACCCGTCCCAAATAAAAATAAATAATAAAATAAATAAACAAGAAGAAATAAAATTTAAAAAAAATAAACCTTCTGCACTCCCCTAGCTGGGCTGTGGGGAACTGGTCAAGCTGCAGCCGAAGCTGTAATTCAGGGGTGAGGAGCCGTTCTGTGGTTTGTCAGCGCCGGGTATCTGCAGATGAAGAGAAAGCTCTCGATGACAGCGCCTGTTCCCAGCCCCGGCCCCACGTGCTGGAGCCTTGCAACAGCCCTGCCTGCCCACCCGAGTGGGTCACCCTTGACTGGTCCGAGGTGAGCCCTCCCTGCTCCTCCCATTCAGATGGGCAGCCCAGGCAAGTGTGCCCCAAAGCCCCCTCTGCAGCTTCCTCCTCTTACTCCCCAGAATGGCCCAGATCCCAGAGCTTTGCTTCCCCCATACCCACCCTAAAGTCTCTGAAGAACTGGTCCCTAATGCCCAAACCCTTTATGCACCCCAGTGTACCCCCAACTGTGGGCCCGGCTTCCGATACCGAGTCGTCCTGTGCAAGAGTGGAGACCACAGCGCCACCCTGCCTTCCACCCAGTGTCCAGCAGCTACCAAGCCACCCACCAGCATGAGGTGCAACCTCCGCCGGTGTCCCCCACCCCGCTGGGTGACGGGCGAGTGGGGAGAGGTATGGGGGCCGGTTTGGAGTCTATCATCTCCAGGCCTGGGATGGAGGAGGGCCTAAGGCAGGGGTCCCCAAGGACTGGATTGGGGAAGACTCCAGGAGGGACAGTCAGGAAACCGTGTGTTCAACAAACAAGAGTCTCTTGTGTGCCTGGCCCTGTGCAAGACTCTGCAGGAAACAGTCAGCTTCAGCTCCGACATCAGGCAGAATGACCCTTGAGCTTGGGATCCTTTTGGGGGACCACTTCTCCAACCCTTGCCTTGGCTCATCAGCTGGTCAACAACAACTAAGATGTTGAGGTAGCTAGATGAATCCTGGATGGGTACTAGATGGGTGCTGGATGGGTATTGGATGGGTACTGGATGGGTACTGGATAGGTCCTGGATGGAGTGCTGGATGGGTGCTGGATGGGTACTGAATGAGTACTGGTTGAGTGCTGGATGGGTATTGGATGGGTACTGGATGGGTACTGGATGGGTGCTGGATGGGTACTGGATGGAGTGCTGGATGGATACTGGATGGGTACTGAATGAGTACTGGATGGGTACTGGATGGGTGCTCGATGGGTGCTGGATGGGTGCTGGATGGGTACTGGATGGGTGCTGGATGGGTACTGGATGGGTGCTGGATGGGTACTGATGGGTACTGGATGGGTACTGGATGGGTGCTGGATGGGTACTGGATGGGTACTGATGGGTACTGGATGGAGTGCTGGATGGGTACTAGATGGAGTGCTGGGCATAACATCAGAGTTCAAACCCAGAGGGTGTGGCTAACTTACTAGCTTGGTAACCTTGGCAAATTATTTAACCTCAGTTTCCTCTTCTCTATAATAGTAATAACTAGAGCATTGAGGTGCCATGTAAAATAAGCAAAGTACTTCTGCATCTGAACTCATTTGGAGATGTAATAGCCCATTCCTCACAGGTTGGAGAATCACATGAGATGTGGAAAGACCCTGCCGACCTTTGGGTCTAGAAATGCCAGATGTTATTATTATGCTCCAGAGATGGAGGAGAATTTTGGCTGGGAGAATCACGAAGAAGATCCTTCTGGTTGATTTCCCCCACTCTCAGTCTCCTATTGTGGAGACTAGCAGCCATCCTAGGAAATCTTCCAGAGCCAAGAGGGGAGGAGCTGGGCGGAATAACTCACATTTATGGAACAGTAAAAAGTTTATAAAGCACTTTCCCCAACGCCCTGGGAGGTGAAGAGAAACTAGTGTCAGAGCCAAGTCTTGAACCTAGCAGTAATCTTTTGCTTTTCTCTGTAGCCCTAGCAATTAGGACAGTGCCTGGCACATAAGAAACACCTAATCAATGCTTGTTGAACTGACTCACTGACCAATTGGTCAACTAATTGCCTGACTGACCGATTAATTGGATGCCAATTGGTTGCCTGACCAAAAAGTGACCAATTGATTAGCTGACCCATGGCTGACTGATGAATTGACTGACCAATTAATTGGCTGATCAACTGATTGATTGATAGGCTGACCAATAAGTGACCAATTGATTGGCCAATTGATGGACTGACTGACCAGTGACTGACCAACTGACTAACCACTTGAACAAATGAATGAATGACCAAGTAACTAAAACTTAGAATACTTTTTCCAATGCTGGCTCTCCTTGTGTAAGGCAAGTTCTATCATTTTTCTGAATCTACATCTTCTCTTCTGGAAAACCCAAGGGAAGGCCTGTCCCAGGCTGAGCCTTGACCCTAGCAAGGTGACCACCAGGGTCCCTTCTGGCTTTTACTCTCAGCTCCTTCCTGCATCCCTGAGTGCATGCTCCCACGCGACCCTGTCCCCAGACGTTCTTATTTACAGCGAGCTTCCCTCTCGTGTCCCCAGTGCTCAGCGCAGTGTGGCTTCGGGCAGCAGCTGAGGTCCGTGCAGTGCACCAGCCACACGGGCCAGCCATCCTGGGAGTGCCCGGAGGCCCTGCAGCCTCCAACCATGCAGCAGTGTGAGAGCAAGTGCCAGAGCACCCCCCCTGGGGACAGCCCTGAAGGTACAACCCCAGGGCCCGAAGGGAGGCCGGAGGGGAGGGGGGAGAGGGATTGTGGGTGGGGAAGGAGGCGGCCCACATCGGCTGGGCTCCAGATGCCAACTCCGCTGTGAGCCTCCCTGCCCATCACGTGGGGGGCCTTTTTTATACACAAACCTTAGTCTGCAGGAGGGAACTTTGGGTCCAGAGTGAGAAAGGTGGTCTGTCCTCTGGCCTCAGCCTCATTTCTATACAGAAATGTACACACATAGACATACGTGTATAATTGTCTGTGTTTATGTGTGGAATATAGACATGTTTGTATAGAGAACATATGTATGTTATATGTGCATGATTACATGGGAAACTTGTAAAACAAGTCAGGGAGAGTGAAGGAAAAGCTCTCAGGCTGACAAGATCCAGTCTTCCAGGACGTTGTGGGGCAGAAGGATTAGGGTTTGCTCTGCTTGACCCCAGAGGGTAGAAGAAGGGCGATGGTTTTTTTTCCCAAGGAGGAGAATTGCAGGGAGGCTGAATCAGCAGGAACAACCCATGAGAACTAATCCAAAGGAGAATGGGCTGCCCTGGGAGGGGAATTCCCCTCTGGTGCAGAAGTCTTCTCGTTAAAGCCAGATGACCACTGGTCAGGACTTTGTGGGGAAGAATCCTCTTAGGTGTGGGGTAGCTAGGGTGACCCCTCCCCCAGACCCTTGGATGGAGAGGTTGCAGAGGGAGGGAGATGCCCTCTGTCCGCCCCTCCTCCCATTCTGGCTTGGAGCCTCCGAAGCCAGGCTCTGGTCTCGGTCCCCTGGGACTGGGTGGGGTGGGATGCTCAGACAATAGCTCCTGGCTCCATGCTTGCATTTCTCCTGGGTGGGGCAAACCACAGGCAGACTTCAGACCCAGGCAGTCACAGGGTTTTGCAGCCACCGGCCCAAATCATCCCCCCGCTGCTTGTTGCCTGTATACTTGTCGCATCTGTGGTGAGGGCCCCGGAGACAGAAGCAGCGACTCTGCCGCTCAGACCCAGAACACCACCTCAGGAGCAAGTGGCCCCAAGTACATCCTCAAACTGCTTCTGATACAAGAAGGAAGGAAGATAAATGAATTCAGTTGATCTGGACCAGAAATTGATTACTAAGAAAAGTTGTTAGTGATATTCTTGACCTGTCGGCTTTTAGTTTTAATTTTGGAGGCGGAGTTAAGTGACTAGTCACATAACTAGTGTCTAAGACCAGATTTGAACTCAGGTCCGGGGCTGGTGCTCTATCCACGGTACTGCCGAGCTGTCCGTCAGCTTCCAATTTTAAACCATTATTCTGGCTAACCAGATGCTAAACTCCTAGTCAGTAAGGATACTAAAAAGAGGCATTTTTTTTCTTTTTTTTTTTTTCTTTTGTGGGCAATTAAGTGACTTGCCCAAGGTAAATTTCAGTGACCTGGGACAAAGCCCCAGGTGCCATGCCCTAGTTGAGGCCTCTGGTCGGTGATATGTGATGGAGGTGATTCCATCAAATGCTGTCTGTGTTTCTGCACCAGGGGAGCTGGCGGGGGGAGGGGCGCGGGAACAAATGCCAGGGAAGCGGGCAGGATGCCTGACTCTTCCTCTCTCCTCCCACAGAGTGCAGGGATGTGAACAAGGTCGCCTATTGCCCCCTGGTGTTCAAGTTCCAGTTTTGCAGTCGTGCCTACTTCCGCCAGATGTGTTGTAAAACGTGCCAGGGTCGCTAAGGGGGGTGGGGGCAACCGCTGGAGACACGCGAAGCTGGGGGCCGGAGCTGGGGGAGAAGGGGGGAAAAGGGGGGAGAAGGAAGGGCGGGGGGATGGAGGTCTGAATTCATTATTTATTGGGCAGCCCTGGCGCTGTGCCCTATGGGATGAGCCCCAGCAGAGACTTTTTTGAGTTAGGCGTCCCCAGCCGTCGGGGGTTGGTGGGAGGGATGGAGACCTGACAGGGTGAGGGCGGGGGTGGTCCCGCCCCTCCCCAGCCCTGCCCCTGGGCTCCCCATGGAGATTTGACCTGAATTTGTACTGTGAAGAACTGGGAAGGGGGCTGGGGGTTCCCGTGCCCACCCTCTTTGCCACCCTTGGTGCTATGGGGTGTCCAATGCCGGTGCCCCGGGTCCTCCCTTCTGACTTTCTGGCAGAAGCCTTCTGAGCGCCTGAAAAGGCCTTCTCTCTTCCCTGCCACTTCCCTGCTGAGAACACACATCTGTCCAAAAATGGAAGAGGGACCGTCCCCCTCCCCAGTCCTTGGCCCCCTCTTCCTTTACTCCCAGCACAAGAAGGGTTCTCTCCCGGATCAGGGCCACCCCACACGGTGCTATAAGTCCGCCTTCACCCCCTCTGTGGGACACGGGGAGTGGGCAGGGAGTGTTGGCCGGGGAGCGTCTGGGGTTCCAGGAGGAACTCAGCCCCAGCCCCTCAGTGTCTCCCCACTAGCAGGCCCCCCCAGTCAATAAAACTGTCTTCTGTCTACGTCCCAACACGTGGTCCTTGGAGCATTCAGAGCAGCCATTCTTTGGGGGGCGGGAAGGGGAGGCAGCCAGCCCCTGAGCATCTTCCTGGGGGTGTCTGCAATGTCCCAGAACTCATCTTTTTGAGGAGCTTTATGATGGAGATGCAGCTCAATCTGGGGCCAAGGGTCAGGGATCATTTAGGGGCCCAAAATCAGTCCTGGATCAAGGCTCTGTGGCCAAACTGGGGCTCAATTTGGAGTCTGGAGTCACAGGCTAAGAATCTTTGAGAATAAAGGATCCACATGATTCAGGTCAGGTCTGTTTTGGAACAGAGTTTGGGGGCTCACTTTGGAGTCAGGGCCATGATGACAATCTCTCCAGTTAGAAAACATTAAGTTTTACAAAGCACTTTTCCTCATAATTTTATAGGGGAAATGATGTGACTAATCCCATTTTGTAGATGAGGAAACTGAGGCACAAAAAAAGAGGAAATTGTCCAAGGAAATCCAACTAGAGCAAAGACTTGAACCCAGTCAGATTTCCTTCAATAAACTTTCCCTTTTGTGTGCTCAGCCGGAGAGATCAGGGACTTTACAAAGAGTCCATATAGATCTTCGGCAGAAGCTACAAGATAATTCTCTTCCCCCACCAGGTGTGGGTATTTCAGGGGGAGGGTCCCACACTCAGGTCTCAGGAAATCTAGCTGGTCCATCTTCTAGCTCTTTCCAGCTACTAGGAATATCAACCCAAATGTCCACCTCCATAAACAGGTCTCCTTATTCAGCCAGACAAAAATAGGTTCCTGTGTAGAATTAAAAAAAAAAAATTGAATGGAAAGATCACTTTCTCACCTGAACCAGACCTACTCATCGGGTCACCCTGGGCCTTTCTAGGCCTTAAGGAGCAATAGAGATCATCAACCCTCCCCGCATGTGAAATGGAGGGAGCTCAAGACCCTGAGAAAAATGATCTTGTCTGCCCAAGAGAGGAGGGCTGGGTATAAACCGAGTTCCTTTGCCTCCAAGATCAGTGTACTTACCACTGTATCACACCAAAGCTCTTGAGTCTTTTCTAACTCTGAAGTACTATGTTTTAAGGGCCCTCCTAGTCCTGACCCTCTAGGTTCCAAGGGCCCTCCCAGCTCTGACATCCCGGGTTCTAAGGGCCCTCTCAACTCTGACATCCTGGGTTCTAAGGGCCCTCTCAGCTCTGACATCCTGGGTTCTAAGGGCCCTCCCAGCTCTGACATCCTGGGTTCTAAGGACCCTCCCAGCTCTGACCTCCTGGGTTCTAAGGGCCCTCCCAGCTCTGATATCCTGTGCTCTAAGGGCCCTCCCAGCTCTGACATCCTGGGTTCTAAGGGCCCTCCCAGCTCTCACCTCCTGGGTTCTAAAGGTCCTCTCAGCTCTGACATCCAGGGTTCTGAGGACCCTCCCAGCTCTGACTCCCTGGGCTCTAAGGGCCTTCCCAGCTCTGACATCCCGAGTTCTAAGGGTCTTCCCAGCTCTGATATTTTGGACTGAATGGAAGGTTCCTTTCAACTTTGCATTTTTTGTTCTTTGTTCTATGGTTCTTTCCAGTTCTATAACACCTTCACACAGGGACAGGTTAGATTTTCCATATACAGCGTTTCTTAACACTGCGGGGTATAGTGTATTCAGGGTGCTTTGTCTATGCTGGCCACTAGGTGGTGATAAAAGCTGGAACGATGTCAACATACTTAATTGACCATGTGCAGACTCACCTTGCAGTCCCTTTTTTAAGCTATCATTTCAACACTTACTGAATGTTCCCCTAATGCTCCGGTAAGAATACTTTAAAAAGTCTAGGGGAATGGATTTTTTTAATAAATCATAACTCTCAGTTTATTTTCCACTCTCTCTCTAGAATATTATTCTTGTTTTCCTATTATGTTATATTTTCCTATTATATATATATATATATTTCTATTATAAATTATAAATATTTCCTATTATAAGGAGGCTATTATATAGCCCCCAAAATTGAATCACTTGGAATTTAGTCTAAAAACATTCACTAAAGTAAAAATTTTTTAAAAGTTATAACTGTATTTAAGACCAAGTAGCCTGAGCCAAGCCGTCCTTGCTATCAGAGAGTCTGAGTTTCCAATTTTCTGTCTGATTTTCCCCAAGCAAGGAGAGAGGAGCCCTAAAAATGCACTTCTAGGAAAGCCCTACTGAGTATTCTCAATCTCCAGGTCAAAAGGGAAAAAGAGAAACTGCTCCATTGTTTCACACTGATTCACTAATCCCATATATATTCAATTCCTGGCTGGCTACTTACACCAAATTTCAATAAGTTTTGTTTAATGGATTAGTAGTGTCGAACTTTTTGGACATCCGGGGTTTTCTTGACAAAGAAACTAGAGTGGTTTGCTGTCTCCTTCTCCATTTAACCCATGAGGAAACTAAAGCAAATAAAGTTAAGTGATTTTCCCAGAATTCCACAGTTATTAAGTATCTGAGGCCACATTCGAATCCAGGTCCTCCTCACTCCAGGGCCAGCACACTATCCACTCTACCACTCGCTGCCTGAGAAATACCTTCCCTTCTCATTCCAAACCACCTCTACAATCAAACACTCTCTTCATGAATTCTTCTAACAAATCACACTTCATCCCCAAAGCCCTGGGGAAAAAATTCAACACAAACCACTGTCTTACCCTTTTAACGTTTCTTATACAGTGTAACCATCAAGCTACCTCATAAAATACATTTTCCACTCTCACCTTCCTCGAGGTTATTTAGTTGCACATCTTTTAAAACCTAAAAATCCAAACAATCCAAGTTAAAACAGCTATGGGCTTAAAAATGAGGTGCTCCAAATGGGTTACCTGAGGTTCTTTTAGAGAATGACAATCTATATTCTCTATTCTGAAAGCCTTCTCAGGCCTTTGATTCTCTACTTCTATAATCTTTTCTCATTGGGCTACATTATTCTTCTTTTGACCTTTTCTCATTCTTTTATTCCTGATGACCAAATCTCACTTAACACAGGCAGAAGCAACAAGGGGTAAGTGCAGAAATGGCTATCAGAGGAATTGAAACCAGTTTGGAGAATCAAAGAAGATACAGATCTCAGAACCGGCCAAGCATGGCTGAACCAGGACCAACAGCCTAGGGAACAATCTTGGAGTATGAGTCAGATTCAGGTATTAAAGATCAGGATCAGGATGAGCAGAAAGTAGTGCGAGAACAATTCAAAAAGTAAGGGTAGCACAAGCAAGCAGAAGATCAGGAGATAGACAAGAACTAATACTCTAGAGGCCAGAGACTCAAAAAACAAGTGTAAAAAGATGTGATTCCTGTGAAACTGAGGAATACAAGTCAAAGATTGAAGCTCTGACCCACTTCTCATTTTGCCATGTCATTTGGAATTGCTCTGGGAAAAGGAAGGCAACTGTGGCTCAGTGGATGGGGAAAAAAACTCCAGAATATCCTGCGTGGATCTAATCTAGCTTTCAGGGACATGATGGGGTGTTGGAAAGAATTTGTTCACCATCAATTCAAATTTAAGGCTGTCATGGAGAGAACTAATTAGCATTGTAGATTTGTGTATCAATTGGGGTATAGGGCAGTTAGGTAGTGCAGCAGATAGAGCAGAATCAGGAGGACCTGAGTTCAAATCTAGCCTCAGATGCTTACTAGCTGTGTGACCCTGGCAAATCACTTAACTCTGTTTGCCTGAGTCTTCTCATCTGAAAATGATCTGGAAAAGAAAATAGCAAACCACTTCAGTATCTGGGCCAAGAAAACCCCAAACTAAAACAACTCAATAACAATAAAAAGAGTGAACTGCCAATTGGAAGAAGTAAAAGGAATTCAAAAGATCTGAGTAAAGGAATTCTCATGCTATGTAGGTGTCTTGGGGACCTGACTCATAGAAGAACTGAAATAGCCTGAAGCTCTCTGTCAAGGTTCCCTTAAAAAAATGGAGTTAAAAGATCTGCTACAAGTCAGTAAAGAACCAGCAGGTGGCTGTAGTAAGTCAGGAGAACGCCAATAGCTGATAATAGCCCTTCAGTGGAGTTGGAACAGGAGGCAGTATCATCTCTAAGAATAATATAAACATTTAAATAGCACTTCAAAGTTTGCGGAAATATACATTATCTCACCTTCACCACCCAGTAAAATATACTATTGTTTTTTTCCCATTTTGTAGATGAAGAAACTGAGGTTGAGAATTTAAATGATTTGTACTGGGTCACAGCTAGTAAGCATCAGCGGTAGGATTTGAATTTAGGAATTTAGGACTTCCAGACTCCAAGCCCAAGCTTTCCCACACCCAGTAGATATTTAGCTTATAGGGACATATCAAAAATATTTCTCATTTGGCACTTATTACCCGAGGAAACTCCCTATCTCATACCACTCCCACCATGCAAAAGGGCTTTATTCCCATACTACGAATGGGAAAGGGAACACATAGTCCCCCTCCTTCCACTAGCAGACATCTATCTCACAGTCCTAGGTTTTCAATTTGGAAAAATCTGTACCTCTGCAATGTGCTTAGCCAGGGATAGTGAGCTTACTGCCTTCATTACACTACCTCCTGCTGATTCTGCCCTAAATTACAATTGTTCCTGGAAGAGGAGGGCCCCTAGGTGGCTCAGTGCATAAACAAGGGCTGGGTCTGAAGTCAGGAAAACTAATCTTCCCAAGTTCAAATCCGGCCTCGACCCCAGACAAGCCCAGACTGTTTACCTCAGTTTCCTCATCTATAAAATGGGTTGGAGAAGGAAATAGCAAATCACTCCAGAATATTTGCATAGAAAGCCCAAATGGAGTCGCAAAGAGTCACATAAAAGTGAAATGACTGAATAACAACAAATAACAGAGAAGAAATGCCTATTTAGAAACAAGCTCATAACCTGAGAGCTATATAGAGTTGGTCAACTCCTGTGATCAGACCCAGAGTTGCTTGCTATTGCTAGAAAATCCCTTGCTCTTATTAACTCTGTCTTGACCTGGAGTCAAGGAGTCTTCTTAATATTTACTAGCTGTATTACCAAAGGTATATCACTTAACCTCAGTTTCCTCTATTGTAAAATGGGATGATAACAGTCCTTACCTTCCAGGTTGTTGTGAGGATCAAATGAAATTTAAAAAAAGAAAACTTTTTCAGTTAACAAGGATTAATTTTATCTCCCTCTCACTTCTGTATCCTGGAAAAAAATACACAAAAGAACAAAAATAAAACCCATGTGAAAAATAATTTTGATCAAGAAAAACTAATTCTCGCATTGGCCATAGGAGATGATATTTGAAAAGTGCTTAATCAGGGACTGGCAAGTAGTAAGCACTGTATAAATGCTAATTATTATTACTGTTGTTGTTATCACATTCAGTGAGTAAATTCTTTTCATCTACCATTATGTCAGTTGGAAGCTAATCTAGATGCGTGTGGAAATCCTTGGAACCTGCGGATGGCAAAACAGAAGGGCCGTATTTATTCAATAGCCTTGCTTTGGGAGCCAAAATACTTGTGTTGTGCCATATTCCTACCCCAGTTTGGGCCTCAGTTTCCCCTTCTGTAAAATGAGGAAACTGAACCTGGTGATCTCCTTTCCAATTCCATGGAAAGCTATTATCTATATAGTCTGGAAGGCCCACAGGTGGATGTACGGCTGCTTTCCATTGAGCAGAAGCCACTTTCTCTTTCCTCTAACTTCTCCTGAACTTCATGATTCCCACCACAGGTTCTACTTCTTACTCTGCTACTGAAGTAAGCAGTATGGTCCTAAACAAGTCACTTCCTTTTACTGAATCTTCGCTTCCTCCTGAAGTCAAGGAAAGAGAAAACAGTCTCTCCCAGCCTCCCTCATGGGGGTTTTTTTATCAAATAAGACCATAAATGGGAAAGGGTTTTGAAAAGTCTCACAAAAAGACTCTTTAGAGAAAAAGTTCTTCCTCACATGTGATCTCAATCTATGTGTGTATGTTTTGTCCTTCCCAAGCAGAAAGACAGAAACTGAATCTGGTTTCCAACCATTCTCTATATAAGGTTCCACATTTCAGACAACTACTATTACATCATCCCAACCTCCGCCTAAGTCATTTTCCCCAGACTTCTTCCCAGACCCAGAACAATGTTGCTATGGGGCTCAGCTGGGCCACATCCCTAAGGTTCCAGGACCCACCATTCAATTCAATAAGCCTCTATTAAGCACCTGCTATGTGCTTACTCTACAGGCAGCTAGGTGACACCACAATGCAGAGAGTGCATCTTCTTCTTCATGAGTTCAAATCTGACCTCAGACTTCTTAAAAAATTACATTGCTTTCTTTTTTTCTGGTTATATATGTACATTAATTTTTAATACACATTTATTTATGAATCGTATTGGGAGAGAAAAATCAGAACAAAAGGGAAAAACCATGAGAGGGGAAAAAAAAAACAGAAAAAGGGGAGGAAAGTGAATATAGCATATATTGATGTACATGCAGTCTCCACTTTTTTTTTTTAACTTATTGTGTGACTCTACACAAGTCATTTAACCCTGTTTGCTCCAGTTCCCTGTAAAATGAGCTGGAGAAGGAAATGGCCAACTATTCCAGTATCTCTGCCAAGAAAATCCCAAGAAGAGTCAGACAAGACACATAACACTTGTGCTTAAGATACAAAGACAAAGATGAATCCAGCTCCCTGATCTTAAGTATATGGATCAAAGGATAAAAAATCAGAACAAAAGGGAAAACCACAAAAAGGGGTGGGGTGGGGAGGAGAACAAAAGAAAAGGGGGGAGTGAATATAAGGTGTGTTGATTTATTTTCAGTTTCCAGACTTTTTAAAAATTAATTGCATGATCCTGGGCAAGTCACTTAACCCTGTTGTCTCAGTTCCCTCATCTGTAAAATGAACTGGAAAAGGAAATAGCCAACCACTCCAGTTATCTCTGCCAAGAAAATCCCAAGAAGAGTCAGACAGGGCACACAACATGTGTGGTTAGAATAAAAAGATAAAGCTCCCTGCCCTTAAGTGTATGGATCAAAGGATAAAAAATCAGAACAAAAGGGAAAAAACACAAAGGGGGAGGGGAGGCAGAAGAAAAAGGGGAAGAAGTGAATATAACTTTTTTTAAAACTAATTGTGTGACCGTGGGCAAGTCACTTAACCCTGTTGCCCTTAGTTCCTCATCCCTCCTGGAGAAGGAAATAGCTAACCACTCCAGTATCTCTGCCAAGAAAATCCCAAGAAGAGACAGACAAACAAGACTTAACATGTGGCCTTAGTGTATGGATCAAAGGATAAATGAACAGAACCAAAGATGCCTCCCAGCTTCCTGTCAGTGCCCAAAGGCTGGACTCATAGTACCCTCAGCCCCCTCCTCAAGAGGAGGTTTCTACTCCCTCTGTGGTGAGTTCCTCTCCCCCCCCACGCTCCCCCCCCCCCCGCCCTGCCCCTCCCAGTGATAGGAAGTGGGTGTGGGGGAGCAGAGGCCTTTGTAAGAGGAACTGATGCTCCCAGAACTGCTAGCCAGAGAGCCAGCAGCAGGCCATGTGTGGCCCCCCACCAGGAGCACCCTGAACTTGGCTCCCCCTGAGGACCCAACCCAGAGCCCCAGGACCGAGAACTGCAGCCACTATGGTGAGTAGGTGCTCCGGTGCAGCTCAGAGCAGCCTCAGTCAGCTTGGGGTGGCTCCCTGCCCCACCCTAGCTTATCTGGGTATCTGAGGAACAACCCCGACTTGGGCTGCCCTAGGGTTCCTGTCCCTGCTTCAGACAGACCACTGGGTGTGTCATTTCTTAGGTCCAGACTCAAAACTTCTTCAATCCAGGTAAGACACCCTTCTCCTGGGTCTGCCCCACTCCAAAGAGAAAAGGAGGGGGCACCTGGCTGAGCATTGAAGATCGGGGTTCCAGTCCCAGATCTACCACCAACCCTCCTCTTTCCCGGGGAGCTCAGTCAGAGAACTGACACAAAGGCAGCTGATGCTGCCCAATGAGGGGAGAGGGTACCAAAGCTGCCATCCTTGTTTGCCCAGGAAGCTGCTCTGGGCAACAATCCAGGATACTCCCCTGGAGCGCCCCTCCCTGCTGGCCCAAGTGACAGGCGCCGCTTGGGGACCCAGCCTAGCATCAGTGTCTGTGACTGAGACCAGGGGTCAGCAGGGATGGGATCCCATTAATAATGCTCACTAGAGTAAACTATGATGGCACCAGAGCGGGGAAAGTCCTAATGCTGACCCCACCAGGTCTTGCGATGTGGATCGGACTGGGAGCTAGGCTACCTAAAATCGAGTCCTGAATCTGCTGCTGCTGTTTACAGTCTTGGCAAAGACCTTGGTTTCTTCATTGGTCAAGTGAGAAAGTTGGATCAAATGATTTCTACCTTGGCCATTCTGTGTCCTAAGGCCTTTTCCAGCCCTGACATCCTTACTTTTAAGCCGGCTTTCCTGGCTTTAAAAATTGTTTTAGGTTCCCTCTCAGCTTTGATGTTCTCTGAGAGCATCAGCAGGACTGCCAAGAGCTGAGCCCAATATGGAACTTGCTCTGTGTTACCAGACCAGTTGCTTGAGTTCTCTGGTTTATGACACCAGTGACTTTTGGGAGGTCTCTGGGCTGTAGTGGTGGAAATCAGGAACCTTCACCTTAACTCTACTTGTCCCTTCTTCTAGCCTCCAGCTTCTTAAACTGTGATTTGTAACCTCATAGGGGGTCTTGTAACTGAATGTGCGGGTCACAAAATTATGATTTATTATCAGTGAATCTTGGATTTGTATACATGTATACCTGAGGTCACATAAAAATTTCTTGGAGGAAAGGGGATTGTTAATGGAAGAAATTTAAGAAGCCTCGCTGTAACCTGCCTTGTCTTGTTCCAAGGTACCTTTTCTCTGTTAAAAGCGGGAGATGCTGTGAAGAACTAGGGATGAGGGTAGGAAGATGATTGGTCCTTGAGGAAAGAAGGCCTGAGAAAATGGATATCTGAGTCCCTGAAGGGAGATAGGGTTAGAACCTATATACTTGAGTTTCTGAGAGGAGAAGAAACTTGGGACTATTTGGGATCCATGTCCAAAAGGGGAAAGGGACATTGGGAACTAGAGATGGAAGTAGGCTTAGTTCATAAAGTTTTGGAGGCCTGACTGCCACAATCCAAGGGGAGATGAAATTAAGTGTCAAATGATTGAATCTCCAAAAACACGACGGGAAGTCAGATCACTGGATCTGAGGGAGCCCAGTTGAGAAATGAGAATGCTGATTGCTTCTATTTCTGCTTTTCTCTGCTTCTGTGACATCTGTGCTCTCCTCCACCAAAGATAAAGATACCCTAAATGTAGTATATTATGGTCTCAGTGGTGAAGATGACAACCCAATGGGTGTCAGTTTTGGTGACCTAGACCTAAATAAGCAGCAGAGTTGACAATAATGCTAGGAAATGAGAAACACAGAATGCAATTGCAGGGGATGCTGGGAGAGAAGAGAAGACAGACTATATTGGGAACATGAGCCTATAGTCAGCCCCAAGGGTAGTTTTTGTCTATGATGGAATGCCATGTGATATCTCGTGATAATGAGGCAGCTGGGGACACAGTGGGTACAACATGGGACTTGGAGTCAGGAAGAACTTAGTTTCTGAGTTCAAATCCTGCCTTAGACATTTACTAGTTGTGTGACTAAATAAGTCACTTAATCTCTGTACCTCAATTTCTTCATCTATAAAATGGGACCAAGAATAGTACCTACCTCACAAGGTTGTTATAAGACTCAAATAAGTTAACATAAAGCGCTTTGCAAACTTTAAAGAGCTATATAAATGAGAGCTATGATCATCATACGCATAGATAATAGATATAGACAAGAGCTGTTTCTCTTTTTATTTTTGTTACTTTTTTGCGTGCTTTTAAAGTTTTTTGGATCGGATTGGTTTAGAACAGTGACAGTCACAGTCATAGTGAGATCGTGACTTATGGAGATAGATGTCAGCAAAAGAAAGAGTGATGGAACAGTGGACGTGAGCAAGACCATTGATGGTGACAGACTATTTAAATTTAGCTGATTATGTTCGTGACCAGGGTCAACATATTTATAACTAATGGTAATGAGAGGAAGAGAGAAAATGAAAGGAGTCCGCAGTGAGCAGTCAAAATATGATCTTTGGCAAGCCCCCTCCCGCTCTCTGAGACTCAGTTTTTCCATCTGAAACATAAGAGAGTTGGATTAGGTGATCTTGAAGGACCTCCACGTTCTCTCTAAGGATCTTCTAATTCGGACACCTTCTGTGTTCTAAGGCACAAATGGCAAATTAAAAATATAATAAAACATAGATAATATTAATTTATTAAGTCAACAGGGATACTTTCTATGTATGGTGACCCTGTTTCTATTTGAGTTGAAACCCACTGATCAAAGGCCCCTCCCAGCTCTGATAGCTTGTGTTTTGAGTTCCTTTTGAGCACTTACATGCTACCTTCTAAGGGACCTCAGAACTCAAATAGACTAATTTCCCAACTGCCTGAAGTCTATATGACAAAAAGCACTGAGTATGGAGTAAGAGAAGCAGAGCCCAATCCTTGGTTCTGGGGCCTATTATCTGTGTGTCTTTTGATAAATCATATCATCTCTGTTTCCTCTTCTCTAAAATTAGGAAATTGGTCTTAAAAGTCTCCTCCAGTCCTACATCCATGATCTCCTCATCTGTGATATTTTTTGTTTTAAAACTTTTGTACTCAATAATAATAATTGCCATGTATATATCACCTTAATATTTGCATAGCACTTAAAATGCGTTTTCTCACTGCTTCTGGGGTGAAGATATTTGTAACTATTAGCTCCATTTTGCTATTGATAAAGGTTAAGCGACTAGCCAGCAATAGCTAGATGTAGCCTTAGATGTTTACTAGCTGTGTGGCTCTGGGCAAGTCATTTAACCCTGGTTGCCTCCGTTCCTTCATCTGTAAAATGAGCTAAGAAGGAAATAGCCTGCCACTTCAGTATCTCTGCCAAGATCAGGAAAAATCAAATGTGACTCAACTGAATAACAACAAACTTCTGACTCCAGATCAAACCGATTTGAGCTTCTAGCTACAGACATACAGACGACATATTGTGACATATTGACGCACTGAGCATTAAAAAAATGCTTCTTGAATATTTAATAGCCCTTCAGCTCAGATTTTCCATGACTGAAAATGCCCATTGACTTAGGGAATGTCCGGGAATGTCTGTGAAGGAGCTGATGGCGACAAGAGGCATTTTGATAAGTAACTCTTTGAAGTTCACAAAGTCCCTAGCTCCTCCCAATAATCTATTGAGAGAGGTTCCCCCAAACTCCTTATCACCATCTTACAGTTAAGATGAATGGTTCTGCTCGAGGTCAGACAGCTGATAACCCTAGCTCAGTCAGGCATTGAACCCCAGAGCTACACACACTAACCAATAGGACTCCAAAGCCAGTATTCTTTTCATTCCACTCAGGTGGCCAGTTGGTGCAGTGGTTAAGACATTGTGCCCAGAGTCAAGAAGACCTGAACTTAAACCAGCCTTTGGGAAACTTAATAGCAAATCAATTTGATCGCTGTTTGCCTCAATTTCTCCATCTGTAAAATGAAGCTAATAATAGCACCTAATTTCAAGGTTGTTTTAAATATCAAATAAGGGATTTATAAAGCATCAGGCACATAGTAGGTTTTTGGTTTTGACACTATCTTCTTTCCTACCCTAAAGCTGAAAGGAGGTATCAGACAGGGTAGGATTGGGGGTTAATTAGGAACTAGACATGTGAGGATGTCTGCTAATTAAAGGTAGCTCTACCATGAGGATCTCTCTCTGCGCAGGCTTTTGCAGCCTAATATCTCCTTCAGAGGCAAGAAGTAGGGTGGGGCTGCCCTGGAGCCCAAGAGGTACCAAGATAGATGCTGCAGCAGCAGCAGCAGCAGCAGCAGCAACAGCATCTCCCCAAAAGAGGGGACACTTGTTGCAAGACTTCCCCCCCCTCCCCTCAGCTTGGCCCGAGCTGCGGGCAGTGGGGAAGGAAGGAAGGAAGTGGCTCTTTCTTACTCTTTGCTCATCATCCTCAGTAGTCCTAGGAGCTGAGGGGGAGGGGAAGGGAGGCCAATCCTGAGCCTCCCCTACAAGATGCAATCACTCCAGATCCTGGAAAGGCTCCATAGAACCTGGCCTGGCTTCTGGCTCCTCCCATCTACTACTGTTCAATGCTAGTCAACAAACCACTTATTATACTGGGTATAACCTGGAGCAAAAAGCACTTAACTACTCTAGGCCGTAGTTTCATGTCTGTTCAACTACAGCTGAACCTGGAGCTGAAGTTCAGAATTCTTGCTTCTGGGATCAATGCCCAGAATCCGTTGGGATGGGGATGAAGGCCTGGGAAGAGGGTGGGACCGAATGAACAAGCTGCCCCAACTGGCTATAGTTGCACCAGGAAAGGGGTGATCTGGCCCTCACTTTCACGGCAGTGGGAAGGGGGCAAAAAGGACAATGAAGGTAGGGATGATGGGAGAATGAGGCCGGAGAGAGAAGTTTAACATTCACAGGATCTTGGGGTTACTTGCCTGGGGCTGGCAAAGAAGTAAGGAGTTTCACTTTAGGCAGCCTGCCCTCATGGAGTTTCCATTCAAGGAATGTAAGAAGGAAAAATACACTGATTTCGCTGATATGATGGAGAGTCAGATCATGTATTCTGAGAAATGAGAGGAGAGAAAGAAGGGAAAGGACAAAGGAAGGAGGAGAGGAGGCTTCAGTAAGGGGCTGCACCTAAGCTGGGCCTTAAAGGAAAGCAGAAAACCCAACAAGTAGAGATGAAAGGAGTTCATTTTAAACATAGGGGGCCCTGGACCCTTATGAAGTTCACAATATTTTTGTGCTTCTTCACCAATCCCACCTCTTCAGTCTGGGGGATACTATGACTCAGGTTGACCTGGGGGCTCTAGAGTCAAGGAAACTGGGGCAAAGGAGTGGGGGAGTTACAGACTTCCTGTCCCTCATCCATCTGCTGCTGCTAACATTTCTCTCTGTGGGCTGTCCTCCTTTCACAACACCCCCAGTTTGGTTGACTCATCTAACTTGTAGTCAACTGTGACCACAACCTCTTTTTCCAGATCTTCCTTCTTTTTCTCCCCCATTCTACCCAGCCCTAGCCTCCTCTATCAGGAAGAGATTTCAACAACTCACCAAACATCAACTAGGGTGTATGTCTCCCAAGTAAGCCCACCGAAGTGTCCTGGGAAACTGAAAGTATCTCCCAAAGCTAATCTGGACTCAGCTTCTGTGATTTGACCACAAGTTAGCAAGAGGATAGAGATGATAGAAAATGGGTCTTGGAGCCAGGAAGGTCTATCATCTAATCCTGCCCGAGACATTTACTGTATATTATTTGGAGCAAATCACTTAACCTCTAGGAGACTCAATTTCTGCATCTATAAAATGGGGATAATAATATTTGTAAGGATCAGATGAGATACATCATGCAAAGTGCTGTGTAAGTTTTAAGGTGATATAAAAATGTATGCTATTATTATCATTTCTGCTAGCCCTTTGCCATCATAAGGCCTTCCTTTCTTCATCTGTAAAATAGGAAGGCTGGGCTAAATGACCTCTAAATCTTCTAACTTACCTTTAAATGTAGGAGCCTCCACTTGTTAGAGAATAGACCAAGACAAATTCAATCACTTGATCATCTCGGAAGTGGGCATGCTGGAGCAAGAATGCTAATCTGGTTCTCCTGAACAGTGGTTCTGTTCACTGGCACTGGCCCAGTTCCTCCTGAGCTGTGTTAAGTGGCTGCGTCCATCCAGCAAGTTCACGGGACCATAGAATTTAGGCCCAGAAAGGGCCTCCTCTGGCCAACTGTGAGGGCCCCGATCTTTTTCAGGAAGGAAGAGGCCCTTGTGGATAAGTCATACAAGAACCAGTTTCTCCAAACCCCAGCATATCATAGACCAAAGCAGGCCAGGGTATTTGCCTGGGAGAGAAAACAGAAACCAGGAAGTTTGGCAGCAAATTGGAGAATAAAAGAGGCAGCCAAAACTAAGAGGTATTCTTGGGGGGGAGGGGTAGCTCAAAGAAAGGGGAGAGGAAGTTGATCATTAGCTTGAGCCTCAATTTTCTCCTCTGTAAAAAGGGGACGTTGAACTATGTGACCCCTAAGGCCTTTCAAAAAAACAAACAAATCCTTTTTGATAACTATTTTTCAATTTAATTGGTTTCCTTTGAAATGTTATTTTACAAACATTATTACATCCTAACTGCCAAGAGGTTCAGAACCCACAAAACAAGTGAAGAATCTCTATTCTAATGTCTCTCCTTGTTCTGAATCCAACAGACTACTAACTCTATACGAATCTTTCTTGTGTCTGAATAATTTTTACATTCTACCCAATATTCCAAACACATATCCCCTAGCCAGCTTCTCTTTCACACTTCCCATCTCCTCTCAAAGACTGCCAAGGGTGTGTTGGAGCCAACTCTAACCAACTCATTTAAAAGTCTCTGTGTAGGGCAAAGGGTTTGGTTTATTGTTTGTTGAGTGTTGAGACTTAAGTGATGAAAATATTTAAAATTCAGATTAAATTTAAAAGTGTATTGTATGTGTAAATATATATATATATATTTTTTTTTTTCAGTCTAATGATATTGTATTAGTGTATGGCTCCACATATATTGTGGCTCTTCCCATCTCTTGGGCTCTGGGCATTTTCTTTGTCCCCATTGCCTGGAATCCTCTTCCTCTTCATTGCAGCCTCCCGGCTTCCCCAGCTTCTTTCAATACCTAAAATTGTACCTTCTACTGGAGGCTTTCCCAACTTCTTTTACTTATGGAATCCTCCCTCTCTTAAGTAGTTCCTATTTCCCCTGCATGTAGTTTGTACATATTTACTTATTTGTTATCTCCCTCATTAAATTGTGAGGTCCTCAAAGGCTGGTACTATTTTTGGCCTCTTCTCCCCACCCCGGATTTAGCACAGTGCCTGGACCATAGTAGGCTATTAATAAATATTTATTGAATGATCTTTCCATGCAGAGAAATATCTACACACCCCTGCATAAGCCTGTAGGCTCATGGTAACCATGTATTGAGTTTTATCCCATCTTGACTTCCTCAAAGCCTATTGGATGGGTGGAGCCATACATTAATGGCCCCCAGAACCTGATCATCTAGTCCAGCCCATGTCTGTACAGAAATTCCCAGTGCTGTACTTAGTGATGAGGTCTTCAGTGTTAAGGATGGTTAGCAGAGGAACTGATGAAAATTAATCCCTTAGACAAAAGAAGGCTCTGATAATGGAGATCAGTCTAGTTCTGTGGTCCCACCCTCTAAAGGTAATCCAGTTAGAAATCCAAGGACCACAGGCTAAATTTTCCCTATAAAACAACTTAAGTTTTTCTGCTGCCCTCCTGTGGGTCACTCGGCCATGGCACTCTGTCTCTGCTCTCCATGCCATTTGGTATCTCCCCTAACTTCACTGTGCTTCTCAGCCCCACTTCTCCTCCTTAGCTAACTCTTTTAGGGTACCACTTTTCCTTTCAGGATTTAGCCTGCCCATGCCCCAGTCTCAATGGGATGCTCCCTTTCTATTAGATAATCTTGTGTTCCGTTGCTCTCCCAACTCTTTCCTATTTACCACCCCCAGGGTGTGTTGTCTCCTTTCATTTTGTCTGTAACCTATTCCCTAAATCAATCTACCTTTTGCCAAAGAGAATGGCCATTGTGAGTTCTTTACTTGACAAAACCCCAACTTTGGGTGCTTGCCATCATTTGGTGACAAACTCTATATCATAGATCACATCACTTAGGGCAGTACCTGACCTATAGTAAGTGTGAAGAAGGGACCCTGAAACTCTCTGAAAGCTCCTTCAAGGGTCCCTTCTTCAAGTGCATTTAGTAACGCCCAAAGTGGTCACCAAGTCTCTGCTTGAAGCCTTCTAGTGAAAGGGAAGCCATTTCACTTCAATTTCCATCCACTCTCTGAGTTCTGCCCTCCGGACCAAGCCAAATAAAGCTAATCCTTCCCCCATAGACATCCCAGTCTTCCTGTCTGCTGCTAACCATCCTCAGTTCCTTCAGTCCTCATAACCAACTCTTATTGTTAATTAATGAAAGGTCATTAAGCTTCCTCAGCCTTTCACTTACTGCCTTCCTTCCCCACTTCATCCCAAAATCCCCTATTCCTTTCATGTATTAGTGATCTAACACTAGAGGGCACTCTTCCATCTTTCTTCTAATTTTCTTGGGCACACTGTGCATCCTCCCAGTGGAATGGAAGCCCTCTGGAGGCTGGAGATTTTGCCAACGCCAATGCTTTGTACATATTTGGTGATCAAAAAATGTTTACAGATTCAGATCGGTCAGTCGATAAACATTTATTAAATACCAGTCTCTGTGTCAAGTCCTGGGATTACAAAGGAAAGAAAAAAACAGACTCCACTCTAAGGAGCTTGTAGTCAAATGAGGGAGTCAACTTGCAAACAATCATGTAGAAACAAGATATTTACAGACTTAACTGCAGGTAATCAAATATATTTGTGGAAAACAAATGAATTGTTGATTAACTAATGGTTATGGGAAAGGATTGAGAAGTAAGTGGGTGAAAGTTCCATTGGGGCACTGATGAATTCTGGATGATGAAAAGTTTGCAAAGTACTTTAGAAATATTATCCCATTTTATCTACCACTTACTACTCGAGTGATCCTGGCCAGTCACTTCACCCAATCTAAATCCATGTTTCTACATCTACAAAATCAAGAGATTTGCTTAGGTCTTAAATCAGTCCCTTCTTACTTTAAATCCATGATTCTATGATCAATGACATTAAAATATGATCTTATGAAAGAACCACCTCCCTTTCTTCTTTTCCCCTTCTTTTCTGCCATCCCTCCTGACTGAAGAGTGAGCTCTGAAAATCCCCCCGCCCCAGTTTTTCCTACAACAAAAAAAGATCATTTGGCTCAGTCTTAGCCATGCTTGTTCTCATAGGCAAGATGTAACCTGTAAATAAATATAGCGAGGGTTTAGCACATGCCCAGATCACCTATGAGGGAGCCAACCAGCACCTCCCATCTGGATAACTCCTTTTTAGGAGATCTGGGCATTTGCCAAACACCCATTACACTAATAAGTATGAAACCAGGCAGAAGATGATAGAGCAAAGATGAAAGCCAAATAAATAACCACCAGAATATACTATAATAACTGAGACTGTTGTCTTTGATTCTTCCAAACTACATCAAGACCTTTCTACATACAGAGTTTGGAGTTGGAGTGAAATAAATTGCCATGAATTGTCTTGCCAAAAGCCCTCTGGAAGATAAAGGCAGAGATCCATCTGTGAGGGTATTGAGGCAACATCAGCCAGATACAGGTGTTATTCTATAATGGAGTCAACCGGAGGAGTCAGGGATAGGCAGATTTGATTCAAGAGTGTTGCTCTTAGTGCCTGAAGTTCCTCCATTGAGAATAATCATGGAGAATATAGCTCGAAAGAGGTGTGGCTAAAAAAAAAAAATCTTATTGCTTTCTTTTGCTTTATGTCACCTACATTTTCCTAATTTTCCCATCTCCTAGAGAGCCATGGAGAGAGAAAGAGAAAGAGAGAGATTATGTGTGTGTATTTGACAGAGCCAGAGGGAGAGAGAGAAGTTCAGAAAAACATATCAAAAAACATATAATATTAATAGTATTCCATAGCCCTAGTTCCCCATTTCTTTTCTTATGTCTTCTCCAGATCCTTAAGTTTTACAAAACTGTTTCCCCATGTTCTCATCTCCGTTTAACTGACAGGAACAATGAAGCTCAGAGAGGGAAAATTACCTGCTCATGATCAGCAAGATAGAAAACAGAAAACTCAGGGTTTGAACCCAGGACTGGGCTGACCTGAGCCCAGTGCTATTTACAGAACTTCATATTGCTGGCAACATGGAGCCCAAAACAGGATGGGAAGCCCTGACAACGAGATAAGTATAGGGTGGGAAAGACAGAGTAGGGAGAGTAGCTTCTGCCAAGAGTGACCAGGAGACTTACCTTAGACTAGTAGAATTTTGTAATGGTTCTCTTTGTTACAATAATCACTGCTCAGGTTATTCTGACCCCTAAGAGTGAGTTACTAAGTAACTCAGTTCACCAAATCCCCTTCTGTCTCTACTCATAATCAGTTAATCAGCAAATATTTACAAAATGCCTACAATGTGACCTCCACTGAGCTTAAAAACTGGGCTTGTAAAAACCAGAAGTGATACAGTCCATGCCTTCAGTGTGGTTACATTCTACTTTACCCCCAATCACCTATGCTCAGCTACACCATCTCTTTTTCCTTTGTTGTCCTGTATCAAACCTCCTTTCCAACTTTAGTTCTGAGATTGGTAGTCAGAAAGACCCAAAACATTCCTAGAAAGACAACTTCTACATTGACTAATTAATAATACTCTATGACTCTATTCACTATTCCCTCTGATTTCTTTGTCCAAAACCCTTCTCTAGCTGCCACTTCCACACCTTAAAAAATGCTTATTTATTTAATATGGGCTGTCTTCTCTATTAAAATGTAAGCTCTAGGACAGCCAGGTGACTCAGTGGAAAGAGCAGTCTAGGTTCTAAAATGTAAGCTCTTTGAGAGAGTAGGCAATCTTATTTGCTTGTATTTTTCTCATCAGTATTAAGCATAATATCTAACCTGTTGGAATCCTTACAAAGTGTTAAGACATTAGAATTGATAGAGACAATAGTTATCTAATTCAGCATGGTTCAGTATGATTGATCTGATCCTACAAGGAGATGTTATGGGCCAGAACTTGAAACAAGGTACTGAGTGGAATTGAGGAGACAATGTTTAAATCTAATTTAGAATTGATTTAATCCTACAACAAATAATGGTTTCCCATTGATATAGTGATTGGTGTGTATTCAGTGTACAGCATGTAAGCAAGAAGCTTTCAGGGCCGCTCTTGGAGACGGAGACAGATTAATTCCATATTCCACCTTTGTGCTGGCTGGAGACATTCAGAGGGAGCTAGGGGCTGAAGCTCAAGACTTTGAAGTTCTATAGTTCTATATATATTGAAGACAATAAAGGACTGGATTTTAACTCCTGGCTGCGTTTGAAGTGATTATTGCTTTGAACTGAAACTAAGGCTGCCTCCAGAAAAGCTCCCCAAGAAACCTGTTCCCAGAGAATGATTATATTTTAGAAAAAGAACACCACACTAACAGATAGCAAATTTAATAAATCATTTTTCATTCAATCATTCACCATCAGTCATCTCTGTCTCTGTCCCTGTTATCCTCTGTAGCTCACCAGTACCCACCTTCCCGAAACTCAAAGTAGTTCAGCCTAACTATCCACATAGAAAAAACTAAGTGGATGAAGAATGCCTTTTTTAAAAATAGTATTTTATTTTTCCAAATACATGCAAAGATAGCTTTCAAGGTTCACCTTTGTGTAAAGAGCTGAAACTCTGAGTTGATGCATTGAGGTTGGACAACAGAGCACTTAAGGCTAATTACCTATTGGACAATACTCTAATAGCATATGCTTGGGAAATGGCCCTTTCCACTATTCTGTGCTGGTTCAGTCTTTTGGTGTATACAGAGAATTGTGGGAAGGATTAGGAGGCGGAGTGAGACAAGCCAGAGTCACTTTGGCAGTACACGAAGAGAAGGAAGATCGTGGAGATTCTGTGTCCATCCACTTCTTTTCTACCCTTAAAGACCAAGAATAAAGACTTTTGCTTATCCTGACTCCAGCTGATTTTAAAGCATCCAGGGTGCTAATTCAGTCTTCACACCTTTGTAAAACCTTATGTTCCAAATTTGTCTCCTTCTGTTCTCTCCAGTCCCAAGACAGCAAGCAATCCGATATAGGTTAAGCATGTGCAATTCTGAAGAATACCTTTTAGCCAGACTATGAGATAGCTATAAAACTAGGGAATTTAGGTGGCAGAGTGGATAGAGTGCTGGACTTGGAGTCAGGAAGATTCCTCTTCCTGAATTCAAATCTGGCTTCAGACAGGTACTAGCTATGTGACCCTGAGCAAGTCACTTAACTCTGTTGGCTTCAATTTCTTCATCTGTAAATTGAGCTGGAGAAAGAAATGGAAGACCACACCAGGATTTTTGCCAAGAAAACCCCAAATGGGGTCCTAAAAGGTAGGAAACAACTGAAAATGAACAACAAATAAAACCGGTCCCTCAGAACATATATCTTGGATGGACACTATGCCTAGAAAACAAGACGGGCCTAGAATTAGAGAAGAGGAGGAGATCAAACTGGGTTGCCTCTGAGAAATTGCTCAGTGCCTTTAGTTAACTCATACCCTAAGCTTGTCCCTGCAACAAGGTCCCATTTTTAAAAAAAATGCCAATATCTTTCCAGTGACGCTATATAGTTATGAGTCATAACTCATTATTAGTCTCTGAAAACCTAAAATTGCAGGTCATATAAAGGGCAACAAAGAGGACTGTTTTGGGGTGTGAATCATCGATGCCATTTTAACAACTGAGAACCATGCAAGGAAGGGTTAGCCTCAGAAAGATGAATAACCAGAAAAGGAAATAGACCGGTTATATGGCAAGGGTAAAGTATAAGAAATGAATAACCTTGTGTTCCTTTGATGGACTCATGATGTCAAGGGAATTAGAAAACAGCACCAGAATATTAGTTGACTGCTTGTAAAAGATTAATGTGAAAGTACAAACTAAACTCATGGAGGATGAGAAGGCAAAAAAGGGTTCCCATTCACAGTCATACATGGGAGTCTTCCCATCTAGGAAATCAAAAATCCATTTTTAGGGGAAGCTAGTTGGTATAGTGGATAGAGTACCAGCCCTGAACTCCAGAGGACCAGAGTTCAAATCTAGCCTCAGACACTTAACACTTCCTGGCTTTATGACCCTAGGCAAGTCACTTAACCTCAATTGCCTCAGCAAAAAAAAAATATATATATATCCATTAAAAAATGGAAATAATAATAATAATAATTTTCATATAGATGGTATATGCCTATAAGACCAATTCCTAGGAGAGTGAGACTGATTCCTTGAACTTGTGGAGTTCTGTACCTCAGAGGGTTCTGCCTATTGACCCGTGAATATAGCCTCTGCCCCTCCAACTTTGGCAAGATGGGGAAACCAATATAATGATGAAGAGAAGAAAGAGGGAAAAAAGAGGATCCATGTATATTGAGGCCCATAATTATGATTCTTTCCTCACAATTCCAAAATTCTCCCTTCTCCTTGACCTCTTTTCACATCTGTGGATCTGTGAAGACGATTATTCACTCATGTTTATGGACCAAGCTCTTTCCTTTCCTCCTTCTAACATCTTTCTACTCCTTCAATCAATCAACATATATTAATTAAGCACTTACTGTCTTCCAGGCATTCTGCATATATGGATGATGTGTGTGTATGTGTGTACATATAGTAGTGTGCACATAACACCGTACCTGGTGTATAGTAAATGTATAATTACTTTCCATTTTCACTCTGTGTGTACATATCCACCTATTTGTATATACATACATGGGTCCATGATTTAGGCATGAAGAATGAGATTATAAATAAATTGTATATACATACGTACAGTGAAAATAGAAGGCAATTTCAGAGGGAAGGCACTTGGGGACAGGAGAGGATAGAGGAGAGAGGAAGATTTAAGCTGAGTCAGATTGTCAAGGCAGTCAAGGAAGGAAGTAGAGAAGGGAATGGAGAATGACTCAGATGTCACCTGCTTTATGCTGTAGTTGTTTGTCCTTTATTCTCAAAGAGGATCATGACATCAGGAAGGTGATACCATGACTTTCAAATGATTTGGATTTAAGTGAGGGAGAGCTATGCAAAGTCACCAGCTTCACTTTCTCCTCCAGAACCACCTGGGTCCAGTGGCAAGATTTGACTGGAGAGTCTGGATGCAGTGGGAGACCTTGGCCTTATTAAGCTAATTTCTTTAACAGATTTTAGTCTGACTGAGTTATCAGTGATTAAGACTAAGTAAGAAATAAGACAGAGTATGGCCTTTTTTTTTTTTTTTGTCAGTCAAAAAAGAAAGAAAAATTATAATCTGGAAGGGGAAGATGCTCAAAGTTTCTGATCAAAAAAAAAAAAAATTGCCATTTACATTCACCCTGAGCCAATCAGGGCCCTAACACTGACCAGATGGGGCTTAGCCTGGAATCTATTGTTGGTCAGTTAATAGAGCCTGAATGAATTGGGTTTAAAAACATTGTCCTATGTGGCTCTTTTCAACATCAAGGTGATTCAAATCAATTCTAATGATCTTGTGATGGAGAGAGCCATCTGCACCCAGAGAGAGGACTGTGGGGACTGAGTATGGTTCACAACATAGCATTTTCACTTTTTATTGTTGTTGTATGCTTGCATTTTGTTTTTTTTTCTCATTATTTTTCCTTTTTGATTTGATTTTTCTTGTGCAGCATGATAATGGTAGAAATACATATAGAAGAATTGCACATGTTTAACATATATTGGATTATTTGCAGTCTAGGGGAGGGAGTGAGGGAAAGGGAGGGAGAAATAAAACTTGGAACCCAAGGTTTTGCAAGGGTGAATGTTGAAAACTATGCACATGTTTTGAAAATTAAATGATTTAAATTTTTTTTAATTAAAAAAAAACATTGTCTTTGCTGGCAGGCCCCAAGATATCTTGGGAGAATTCAGTTATCAAAATTTACATTCCTCTGGGCTGAG
The DNA here is from genome assembly GCF_016432865.1 of Antechinus flavipes. NCBI lineage: Eukaryota > Metazoa > Chordata > Mammalia > Dasyuromorphia > Dasyuridae > Antechinus > Antechinus flavipes. Next base: position 679,648,364 of record NC_067398.1, on the reverse strand, counting down.
CATCTGCAGATAATGATATGACACTGTATGTGAAAAAAAGATATGAGAGTGTATATGAACAGAGGGAAGAGAAGGGAAAGAAGAAAAAAGAAAAGAGAAAAGAGCTGTTTTGCCCATTAGTCATTTCCAATTATGTCCCCAGTGGGGTAGCTCTTAATTCTACTCAGAACTTGTTGTTTGTTCTTCATTCTTGAAGAGGACATAATCCTCCCCTGATCTCTCTTATTTTAGAGCTCTTCAAGTTGCTCTCTCCTTTGTCCTATTGCATTTTTCCTTGTTGGGTATCTTATAGGAGCACGGATTTAAAGCTAGAAGAAATCTCAAAAAGTAATCTAGTTAGACACTACTTCCCTCTTCCCCTCTCACCTCATTCTATAGAAAAGAAAACTGAGGCTCAAAGTCTTTTGACTTACCCAAAACTATCTAGCTGGTAAGGGTCAAATTTGGAACTCAGAAACCAAGTTTAGCATTTTTTCCCACTCTACAAAACTGTAATTCCCTTCAATAAACTTCTGTGAAATACCTGAAAGCACAAGGTTCAAAAATGTAAAAAGATATAGTCACTACCTTCATAGAGTTACAATTTAATAAGGGGTATCTAGAGAAGTACAATTCAAGGTGGAGAGTGATGGACATAGGAGAGAACTAGACAAAGTGCCTTAGAGATCACAAAGAGGAAAGACACAAAAAAAGAACAGGAGAAAAATTCATAAGAAACTAAACAAGTTGACTGGCTTCAAAAGGAATATGTTAAATTTATTGTGTTCTTTAAAGTAAAAGTGAGCTATATGTAAAAGAGATTGTGATTTCACATATAATTATCTATTTTCAGTTCTGCTTTGTTTATGGAAATGTTACTCTTTTTTGATGGTTTTTAAGATGAGGAAAAATGCAGGGGCAGCTATGTGGCAAAATGGATAAAATTCCCCAAGCCTGGAGTCAGAAAGACTCATCTTTCTAAATTAAGTTGGGCCCAAGACACTTAGCTAGCTAGGTGATGCTGTTTACTCTGTTTGCCTCAATTTTCTCATCTGTCAAATGATGGCAAAATGAAACTGTCAGCCCACTCCAGGGAAAAACAAAAAACAAAAAAACAAGAAAACCCATGAATGGAATCACAAAGTGTCATTCATTGAAAAATGTCTGAACAACACAGCACAAATGAGGGAAAAATTGGGGAGGAATTTTTTTTTTTGAAAAGTAAAGAAAAAGTGGAAGAGACAAAATAAATATCTAGAACTGGGAGAAACAGAAAAAGTTTCATAAAAGAGTTGATACCGGAATTTATTCCAGAGGGAAAATAATTCTAAAAGGCAGAAAGGGAAGGAGAGAGTGCATTCCAGGCCCAAGGGAAAGAAGATACTGCAAATGCCAGAGGCAAGAAATAATTGTTGCTTGTCCTTCATTCTCTAAGAGAAATATGACATCAGGGAAATGATGCCATGATGTTCAAATTAATGGATTTAAATGAGGGAGAGCTGTGCAAGGTCTCCTGCCTCACTTTCCCCTCCAGAGCCATTTAGGTCCAGAGGCCAGATATAGATCAGGATGACTGGAGATGGTTCTAGATGCAATGGGAGACCTTGGCCTTTTAAAGCTAAAGTCTTCAACAGGTTTCAGTTTGACTTGGGCAATACTTATTCAATGCTTAAGGCTAGGTAGCAACGGAGGCAAAGAATATGCATGTCTTACCAGAAGAGCAATGGTCCTGAATGGCTCTGGACTTTTGAGTAGGTGAGAGAATTATGCACTCAGCCTGGAATGGTTGGTTGAGATGGCAAAGACAGAATTTTAACCAATCCAGTGATCTCAGAGTGGAGTCCTCACTTCCTCACAACCCATAGTGGAGATTCTAGGTGCAGAATGTACATTTCCTGGCATGGCCATGATTAGTGTTACTTGGCTGTATTTCTTTATCACTGGAAGAAGGGAGACACTGGGAAATCATGTTGATGCTTTTAAGAAGAGTATCATTTGGGGGATGGAGCCAAGATAGCAGAGTAAAGGAACTAAAAAAAATATATTAAAAAACATTTTAATTAGGAGAAGAGATAGATTGAATCAAGATTGTAGTGGGACTTGAATTCCAAGCTCAGGACTTTTCATTTTATCCTTTTGAGGCAATAGGGAACCACTGAAAGTTTTAGAGCAGTGAACTGATTTGGTCAGTCTTATGCTTAAGGAATACTCTTCAGGAAGTTGTGTGGATGTAGCCTCCCTGAATCATGTCTGGGATGCCAGAGTTTATCCTGAATCACATTAGATTGAAACAAGAAAAGTGACCCTGAAAACTCCAAGGAACAAGAAATTCCTTCTCTTATTCCTCTCCTCCCTCTCTCCAATATTTCATTTTCATCTACTTGAAATGAATAGACAACTTCTCCTGCTAGCCTTTTCTGATAAAGGGGCTGATAAATAACCTGAGACCTATTTATTAGCTGTAGAGTTTGGCCACCTTGTATTTATGGAAGGCAACCAGTAGGAGAGGGGAGAGGAGAAGGAATCTTTGCCTTATGGTCTGAAGATATAGCCCTAGCCTTGGTATGCTGAGCCATCATCCCTTATCAAATGTGGACTGGGGACTATGGAAAGGAGAAAGGAGATGATGAAGGGTGAATAAATGCAAATGCATGGCTCCCTCCTATGAGAAAAGTATCAGAAAAATTAAAGCTTACAATGATCTGAATCTGCTGAAGAAAGAGAACATCAGTCACAAGGATTGCTTTGATTGCCTGGTTGTTTTGATTTTTTGGTATGTGTGCTGTTAGAAAATTGAAGAAGGAACATCTGGATATTAAAGTGGGTGGAGCACTGGCTCTGGGTGAGGAGATCCTGAGTGCAAATCCAATATGGGACAATCATAAAGTCACTTTGTGACCTTGGCCAAGTTACTTTTTCTTAATAACTCTCTCCCCATTTTTTAATTTGGGGGCGGGGGGGGGGGGGGGAATCAGGGAAAGGTTAATAAACTGCCAGAGATAGGTTAACCTCTTTCCAAAGAAATAGGCAATAACCTCCATTACCTTCAGCAATATAGTTTAAATCAGGCTCCCTGAAGTTCCTTCTTAAATTTTATGATTCAGGGACAAATACCAGACCATGATGGAAAAGGTAGAACTGCTCAACTGAATTCCTAAAAACATAAATTGGAGTCCAAAAAAAAAATAGAGAAAGCAAGAAAAGAGAGGAGAAAAAGAGAGAGAGAGAGAGAGAGAGAGAGAAAGAGAGAGAGAGAGAGAGAGTAGGGGAGAGAGAGAGAGAAGAAGAGAGAGAGAAAGAGAAAAGGAGAGAGAGAGAGAAGGAGAGAGAGAGAGAGAGAGAGAGAAGGAGAGAGAGAGAGACAGAGAGACAGAGAGAGAGAGAGAGGAGAGAGAGAGACAAAAAGAGAGATGGGGAGAGAGACAAAGAGAGAGATGGGGGGAGAGAAAGAGAGAGAGAGAGAGAGAGGGAGGGAGAGAGGAGGAGGAGGAGGAAGAGAAGAAAGGGAGGAGAAAAAGAAAGAAAGATGTAAGAATGAAGCTAGAGAGCAGTTCTATTGAAAAAGTTCTGGGGATACCAGATAGAACCCAAAATAAAAATATGGCAGAGTGTGACTTGGTTCCCCAAAAACTTTATGAGGATTTGGGCATACAGCCTAAAATGAGGGAGACAGTTACCGTATTGTCCTCTGTCCTGATCAGACCACATCTGGAGCAACAGATACACACATAAGAAAATACAATTTTCAGCAGTGGAAAGAGGTGTGACTCTCAAATCAGAAGAGACCTTGGTTGGAATTGTTCATGGCTCTGTGATTATGTGATCTTGGGCAAGTCTCTTCATCTCCTGGGTTTCAGTTTTCTCATTTATAAAAATGAGAGGATTGTACCAAAAAGTCTGTAGTGGGACTGATTTGGGGGGAGGAAGAGAGGGAAGCAATGACCACTGGGACATTGAGAAAATCCTTGTATTCCTCACTTCCGCTCCAGGGTAGCAAGGAACGGTTTCACTGGCAAAGTCACAATGTGAAGCAGAGTGGTGTGGACGACATGGTGCTGCTCCCCCAGATCAACGAGGATGCCATTGTGAGCAACCTCAAGAAACGTTTCTTGGACGACTACATCTTTGTATCCACCCAAGTCAGGCAGGGGACAAGTACTGGGCAGAACCTGAAGAATTCTATGCGATGCCTCTCCTTCTCTTCCCCTGCCCTTTCCTTCTCTCCCCTCTATGTCTCCTTCTCACCCTGAGAAAGAGGAAGCAAAGTGAATTAATTAATACTGGCTCTGTCCTACCACAGGGCATGGAGCATGGGATATCAGGTTCTGGCCACAAAGTAGCCCTAGAAGATACTGTAAGCAGCTGGATGGGGCAGTGGATAGATAAGAATGCTGGACCTGGAGTCAGGAAGACTTGGTTTCAGATCTAGCCTCAGACACAACTAGTTTTGGGCAAGTCACTTAATCTCAATTTCTTCAGTTAAAATGGGGCTAATAATAGCACCTACTTCCCAGGGCTATTGTAAAGATCAAATGAGATAACTGAAAAGTGCTTGGCACAGTGCTAGGTACATAGTAAGTGCTGTGTAAATATTAGCTATTATCAGCTGAAAAAACTAGGGGTTTTACCTTGGAAAAGAAAAGACTGGGAAGAAAGAAGGAGATTATATATTCAAGTATTTGAAGAAAAGAAGACAGATGGGCTGTCTTTAAGAGGAGGGGATTAGCTTTAATCTGTTTGGTCTCAGAGGATAGGACTAAAAACAATAGACAAATCCAGGGACTATGGAGCTAAAGCTGAAAGAAATATCCCAGGTCAAATAATCCAACTCCCTCATTTTACAAATGAAGGAATTGAAGCCAGGAAATGGCTTTTAGTTTCAAGGAGAGAAAGCTTAACTAAGCACGAGAGCTGTATAAAAGAGGAAGGAGCTGCTTCAGGTAACAGCTCGTTCCTCTTCCCTAAAAGGTTTTTAAAGAGAGTTTAGTTAGTCATTTTTTGGGGATAGGCAGTAGAAAGAGCCCTGGTTCTGGAACTGGGTGATCTGTATTAAAATTCCTGCTCACTCTGCTACTCTAGATGTGTGACTTTGAAGGCTAGATTAAAACCTCTTTCCCCTCTAACTCTGAGTTAGGATCTATAATCCTACAGCCCCTTTCAACTTTTAGCTCTATAGTCCTAAAGCCTCCTTCTAGCTCTAGATTAACTGTATGATCCTAAGGCCCCCTTCCAGTTCTAACTCTTTCCTAGGATTCCCTTTCAGCTCTAATTCTATGGTCCTAAGGTTTCTTTCCAGCTCTAATCTGGAATTCTAGACAAATCTATATTTTAAAGGAGAATTCCTATTCAGAGGCAGGCTAAACTAGATCCTTCTGAACTCTCTTCCATTGAAAGCAGATAGCAGGAAAAGGGGAGGAAGAGATTATTCCAGGAACTATGTCTGGTCCTTAACCCAGCAGCTCAGACCTACATTGGCTCAGTTCTCATCTCTGTTAACCCCTTCAAGCAGATGCCATATTTCACTGACCGAGAGATTGAGCTGTACCAAGGAGCGGTGAGACCTGTACCCTGGGGGTGGGGGATGATGTTGGTAGGAGAAATTGGTATCTCCATCCACCCCTATTCATGACACAATCAGACTAAATTACTCTTCCCTTTTTCAGTTATCCTCCACCCCATGCCCACCCACTCCCCATCATATCTGATTCTCTGGGTGAACCAGATCTTTTGCAATGTCTCCACTCCTCAAGGATTTCTGAAGTCTCTTGGATGTTCAAAGGATTTCTGAGATTCTCTTTGATCTTCCCAAGAATTCCAACTCTATTAACTTCCTTTGGGCCTCAGTTTTCTCATCTATAAAAAAGGAGGGGATTGGATTATAAGACATCCAAGTTCCCTTTCAATTCTAGCTATGACTTGCCCCCTTCCTGGCACTATAGCCATCCTACCCAGAACTGTCATGATGTCTAATATGGGGAGGGGGTCCTCAGGGCCCTGCCCACCTGATGCCCCTCTGAACAGAGGAAAGGAGCATGGATTATAGGGGAACTGACCATCTTCTTCATCCACTCTGACCCCAGGCTCAGTATGAGAACCCGCCACACATCTATGCCCTCACGGACAATATGTATCGAAACATGCTCATTGACAGTGAAAACCAGTGTGTCATTATCAGGTACCATTAAGCCTCACACCCTGAACCCCATTCACCCCAGATCTCCTACCTCTTTGAGTCTGCCTTATCCTACTGAGCCCGGTTAACCTAACCTGGGAGCCCAGACCTGAACATCTCCATCCCCACCCTTCCCCGATTTCTACTTCTTCCCTGTTCCCTGAGCTGAGGGACACGAACCCAGCACACTCTGGGTCCTCCTTCTTCCCGGAGGCTGAATCCCATCTCTCTCCTCTTTCCCCCACAGCGGAGAAAGTGGGGCAGGGAAGACGGTAGCTGCCAAATACATCATGGGCTACATATCCAAAGTTTCTGGAGGGGGAGAGAAAGTCCAGGTGAGTAGGAGGGAGGGGAGAATGGCCACCCTCATGATCCCTATACTTACCTAATGGATGCGGGTAGAGAGAGGACTGGACACCATGAAGAGCATGTGAATGGAGATGTTTAGCCTGAAGAGCAGCTGGGTTTGGGAGTTGAGAGGAAACAGTCCAGGGGCTCTCCAATAGATACCTCAGTTACATAAAATGTATTTAAAAGGGATTAGATTTGCTCTACTTGGTTCCAAAGGAAGAACCAGGAACATTGCAGGTGGAAGCTTGATGTGGAAGACTCAGTCAGGAGAGCTATGAGTTGCTTCAGGCGGGAGTTAGCTCCTATTATTTAAAAAAAAATCCCCAAAACAGAAGCTGGCTGACCATTTAGCAAAGCTGTTGTATTTGGGGTTCACTGGGAACAGCTAGATTTGAAGCCAGAGGACCTGATTTCAAATCCTAGTTCTGCTTTATTTTTACTTGTGTGACTCTGGGTAAGTCATTTAATTTCTGGGCCTCAATTTCCTTATTTGAAAAAAATAAGGCATTGGACCTGAAGGTGACCCTGGAGGTTCCTTCCAGCTTTCCATTGAAATTCCTAGAAGAATCTTGAAAGGGAATCAGGAGAACTAGATTTGAATCCTGGCTACAACAAATGTGAGGCTGCAGACAAGTCATTTTTCTTCTCTGAGCCTATTTCCTCTTATATAAAATGGGGATAAAGTGTATGAGCTGCCTTCTTCACAGGAATAATGTGTCCAGCCTGAGTCCTGGCTACCACAAAAGTGTGACTGCGGACAAGTCATTTTCCCTTTCTGATCCTCAGTTTCCTCCTATGTAAAAATGGGGATAAAGCTGTATGAGCTGCCTTCTTCACAGGAGTAATGTGTCCAGCTAGGGACTGGACTCATGCCTTCATTAGAATTGGGAATTCCTGACTGCCAATGCAGGTAGTTGGCACCTTCTTTGCAACCCAGAGTTTTAGAGGCCACCTGGCACGCTGGGAGGTTTAGTGATTTGCTTCATATCACCCAGCCAGGATGTGGCAGGGGTGGGATTTGAACTTGTCTTCCTGAGTCCAAGGCTAGCTTTATCCTATCCTGCTGAGCCCTGGTTAACGTACCCAGACCTGAACATCTCCATCCCCACCCTTCCCTCATTTCTACTTCTTCCCTGTTCCCTGAGTTTGAGGAACACAGAACCCAGCACACTCTGGGTCCGCCTTCTTCTGGGAGGTCCCTAGCTCTCTGTCCATCATATGGCACAACTTATCAGAGAAATGGGACTTCCTATCTGGCCTCCATGGTCCCTTCCGGCTCTAGAACTCTGGGCTCCTGTTTTCTGCCTTCGGTCAGGCCAGTCTCTGGCCCTGATACCCACCCTGACCATTCCCCTCTCCCCTTCCATCCCACCTGCAGCATGTAAAGGACATCATCCTGCAGTCCAACCCACTGCTCGAAGCCTTTGGGAACGCCAAAACCGTTCGCAACAACAACTCCAGCCGTTTTGTGAGTCTTCCCAGTAAGGGTCCCGGAGCGCCCAGCACCCACCCGTACCCATTGCCCAGCCACCTAGAACCCACGCCAGGCTTTCACAAGGGCCTTGGTCCATGAGCTCAACGCTACATCACAGAGCCTCTCATCAGGGCACCCTGGGTACCCATCCAGCCTCTCAGGGCCAGCCTCCTCCCTGAGCCTGCCCTGCCCAAGCTGGGCCATAAGCCTCTGGCCTGTCCCTCAACAGAAGGGTTCTGAGCCTGGGCCTAGGCACTATTTCCTCCTTGAGGAAAGCAGAAGGCACTTGATTTTGGAGCCAAAGAACTTGGGTTTTAATCCCAGTTCTGCTGTGTGAACAAGTGTTTCCCCTCTCTGAGTATGTCTATCTGTAAAATGAGACGGGGTCCTTTTAGGTGGAAGTCTATGATCTCATGTCTGTCTCTGGAGGGACAGTGGGGTCCCGGATATCTGGAGCCCGGCTTAGCTGACTCCTGTTATCCAACAGCATTGCACAAGCTCTAGCCCTACACCCAGCAAATGTGGGCTCCGAGGCTAGAGATCCCTTCCCCCATGCACATATGTGCAGAAACACTAGTCCTGAAACCCGGGTAAATGTGAGCTCCAAAGTCCCTAGAGATCCCTTCCTGCATATATGTATGTGCAGCAACACTAGTCCTGACACCCCAGTAAAGTCCTGTTTCTAGAGATCCCTCCCCACATGCCCAAGTGTGCAGCAACACTAGCCCTGCAAGCAACTGACTGGCTCTCTGGGCTCAGGGCAAGTACTTTGAGATCCAGTTCAGTCGAGGAGGGGAGCCAGACGGTGGGAAGATCTCCAACTTCCTCCTGGAGAAATCTAGAGTGGTCTCACAGAACGAGAGTGAGAGGAACTTCCATATCTACTACCAGGTGAGGGGACATGGGGAGAGGGGTTAAGGTGGGGTCCTGGGAACGGAGAAAGGTTTGGAAAACACTATGGGGACCAATCAGTTGCAGGGGTCCTCAAACTTTTTAAATAGGGGGCCAGTTCACTGTCCCTCAGACTGTTGGAGGCCGGACTATAGTAAAAGCAAAAACTTTGTTTTGTGGGCCTTTAAATAAAGAAACTTCGTAGCCCTGGGGGAGGGGGATAAACGTCCTCAGCTGCTGCATCTGGCCCGTGGGCTATAGTTGGAGGACCCCTGAGTTAAAGGATCAATAAGCATTTGCTTAATGGTTCTTATGTGCAAATATAAGTGAAACAAAGCCAGCTCTCAGAAAGACAAGTACATCTATAAATACATCCTACATGGATGCAAAATGTCCCAGCTGATTTAGGGAGGATGGGTATGAGAAGTGAGCAGTGATGGAGATGAGGGGATGGATGCTGGCAGCCTGGGAAGCAAGGCCCAGTGGGTAGAGGCAAAGGGGGGAAAGTTAGTAATGCAGAAAACCAGAGAGCCAAGAAAGAACCGGGGGAGGATCCTGGGACCCAAAACTGGGGAAGCAAGAGATTGGAGGGTGCATTCACATCCCTGGAGGTGAGGACTCTGGGGGGCTTGGTGGGTGATTTAAGTGTCTAGCCTGAGAGACTCCCATCACCTCCACTGATTGTTCTAGGAATTGACCGGTGCAGGGCTCTGGGCACGTAGAGGGCTGGTTTCGGGAGGGCCTTGCCTGCATTTCTCCTTCCTTCATTTATCTATTCTTTCCACCATTTTTTCCCTCTGTCCATCAGCTGCTAGAAGGTGCCTCCCAGGAGCAGCGGCAAAACCTGGGCATCATGACCCCTGACTACTATTATTACCTCAACCAATCTGACACCTACAAGGTGGACGGAACCAATGACCTCAATGATTTTCACGAGACTCTGGTAAAGGCCCAGTGGCCCCTATTCCCACCAACCCTTCCCCCCCGGCACCTAGGCTGAGCCCACAGGGAGATGCGTCAGTCTGGGACACAGCCATCTTCTCTATTCACATCAGGGGATAAAACTAGGGGAAGTTGTGTCCCGGGAGCCACGTCCTCAAACCGAAGGGGCCGCCCCTTCCCGGCCAGGTCTCCTACATGTTTGAGCTACACCCCCATCTCTTCCACCTCCGCATCCCTTCAGCCGGCTAAGGGAATAGCACTGGCTTATACCCTCAGGGGGCAGCCACGGGTGGGGCAGGGCAGTAATGGGGGCAATAAAATGGCAGACACTGGTCAGTCATGGAGGGCAGGGGCTAAGCAGAGATAATGACTGGACACGAGTAGAGGCAGGGGCCTCTGGGCCCAGACAGGAGCAGAGACAGAGGGAAGGGGGCAAGGGCAGGGACGGGAAGTAGGCCATGGTCAGGGGCTCCCAACAAAGGCACTGACCACCTTGGGGCGTGCTCACAGGAAGCCATGCAGGTCATCGGGATCCCACCCAATGTCCAGCAGCTGGTCCTGCAGATCGTGGCTGGAATCCTACATCTGGGCAACATTAGCTTCTGCGAAGAGGGCAACTACGCCAGAGTGGAGAGCACAGACTGTGAGTGCTCGGGAGTGCGTGGGAACCCAGGGCAAGGGTTCTAAGGGGGAGGGGGCAGCAGGAGCTCTAGAGAGAAGAGGCTGTGGAGAGCAGGGAGCTGTGGCCTTGACCTCGGACCTCATCCCAGTCCTTCCCCCAGTGCTGGCCTTCCCTGCCTACTTGCTGGGCATCGACAGCGGGCGCCTCCGGGACAAACTAACGAGCCGCAAGATGGACAGCCGATGGGGTGGCCGGACGGAGTCCATTAATGTAACCCTGGGCGTGGAGCAGGCCGCCTACACGCGGGATGCCCTGGCGAAGGGGCTCTATTCCAGGCTTTTTGATTTCCTGGTGGAGGTAAGTCCCTGTATGGTGAGCAGAGGGGTGAGGCGGTGGGAACCGGGCATCTACAAGCTGGGTGACCCTGGGCAAGGCGCTGAAACTCAGAAAACAGCAATAATAGTTTCTGCTCTTGGGAGGATCAAATGAGGTCCTGTGCAAAAAAGACTTTGCAACCTTAAAGAACCATAGGATTCTAAATAATGGGGATAAGAAAGGAAAGTCCTGGGCCGATAGTTTCAGTGGGTCTCTGAAGGCAGTGTCTGGGGCAGGCTGATCCTTTTCAAACTTACCAGGCAAGATAATGAGAACTGGAGGAATCTTGTCTATAAGAGACTTTTACAGTCTTTATATTTTTTTTTAAAAGCTTTTATTGATGTCTTTTTTTTTAACATCATGATAATTTCCCATAGTATCCTTCCCTTTCCCCTATTCAGAGAGCTACCCAATATTAAAAAAAAAAAATTAAGACAGAGAAAAAGAAGGAAGAAATAAGGATAATTGATCAATACATTTAAAAAATCCTACATTTGTGGACCTCTCACTCCTGCAATGTGGTGGTAGTGAGATATCTTTTCCCGATCTCTTCTTTTGAGTCACGCTTGTTTTTTATAATTTGCGATTTTCACCTTTTTTTTTTTTTTGGTAGTTCTTTCCATCAATGTGATTATAGTTACCATATAGATTGTTTTCTTGGCTCTGCTTAGTTCACTCTGTCTGCATCAATGCATATAAATCTTTCCAAGCTTCCTCTGTAATCGTTACATTTCTCACAGCTCAGTAATATTCCATTTACATTCATGTACCTCAATTCATTTGGGTATTCCCCAATCCATGGGCAATCCAAAGTGCTACTGTAAATATTTGGGAGGTTGCTTCTATCAAAGGACTCTAGTTCTAGTAGCAGAATTTCTGGATCAGAAGGATACAGACATTTGAGTTATTATATTTGCCTAATTCCAAATTGCTTTCCAAAATGGTTGTACCAATTCACAGCTTCACCAACAATGCACCAGGGTGTCTATATTTCCACAAGACCTCCCATAGTCCTTCATGTTGCCAACCTTTGACAATTTGCTGGGTATAAAGAAAAAGAAACAGGATTGGGTTATGAGTAGATAAGAATTCTAGAGCTGGAGTGGAAAGACCTAAATTCACATCCTACCTCAGATACTTACTAGCTGTAAAGGGCAATTCACTTAAACTCCAGTTTCCTCATCTGTAAATCAGGGAGGATAATAGTGATGTGATCTATAGTGTGGGGTTTGGCACCAGATGATATAATCACGTGATGAGGTCAGGAGGTCAAAGATAATGGGCAAAAAGATTGTGAAGAATCACAACAAGGTAATCTCCCTGCCAAAAGTTACCTTTATTAACGAGTAAAGATCTCACATAATCGAATTATGATTTTGTGCCATATTTTGGGAAGGGGCAACTTTTTTTTTCTTTTTTTAAAATTTTAATAGCTTTTTATTTAAAAGTTATATGCATGTAATTTTACAGCATTGACAATTACCAAACCTTTTGTTCCAATTTTTCCCCTCCTTTCCCCCACTCCCTCCCCTAGATGGCAGGATGACCAATGCATGTTAAACATATTAGAGTATAAATTAAATACAAAATAGGTATATATGTGAAGGGGCAACTTTTATAAACAGAAGGAGAGAGGAGAAATCAGGAGAATTGTTTTGACAAATGGTTGGGATATTTTGCTTGAAGGATAAGATCAAGGAGTAGGGAAAGATCATGGATATTTGAAGGACAAAAACAAAATATGGGAAAACAAAGTCAGGGGAAATTTGGAAAAACAAAGTCAGGGGAGATTTGGAGGGGACATTTTCAGAATGGATTAAGGAATTTTGGTGTTGGGTACAGAGCATGCTGGCTTGAGTTCCCATCAATAGCACTTATTTTGTGGGGTTGTAGTGAGGATCAAATGAGATACTGTAAAGATTTGCAAACTTTGCAAAGGGTTTTATAAGTACAAGCTTTTTTTGTTTTTGTTGCATTTCTTTTATTATTATTGACTTGGAGCATTTTTCATATGATTATTAATAGTTAACAATTCTTTTCATCCTATTTATACATCTCCTTTGTGTACTTATGCCCATGGTCTCTAGACAAAGGGAGGGGATGTTAAAGGAGGAAGAAAGAATGGTAGGAAAAACATGGAAATCCACATACAAGACAAGCTACTCCCTCTGGACCTCAATTTCCTCATCTTCAAAATTAATATAAACTATATCAAATTGATTACCATCTCTCAAGGAAGAGGAAGGGGAAGGGGAGGGAAAGAAAGAAATTTTGGAACGCAAAGTTTTTAAAAGATGAATGTTTAAAAGCATCTGTACATGTAAATAGGAGAAAATAAAAATGGTATTTTAAAAAAACAAAAATTACCAATTGGTCCTTAGCTTGCTTCTGAGCTTTGACATTCTTTCTATGAGTCAATGATCTCTCTTATTTCATTCCTTCTCTCCTAAAACTTATCTTCTGCTGACCCCTTTCATTCCTCTCTAAACTATCATCTTAATTCTGAGATCCCAAACCTCTCCCCAAGTCATTGCTATGATTATTATTGTCAATAGTAATTAATATTTATATAGCATTGATGTTTGTAAATAAAAAGCTAGGTTTGGTAAGTATATTTTGTAAATAAAAAGCTATAATAAAAAAAATTATGTAGCACTTTAAAATTTGAAAAACACACTACTTACATCATTTCATTTGATCCTCTCATCATTCATATGAAGTAGGTGCTGTTATTATTTCCACTTTACACTTGAGGAAACTGAGGTTCAGCAACTGGAAAGTATCTGAGAGGACCTCCAACAATCACATTTTTCTGACTCTAAATCTTATTTTCTACCTACCACAAAAGATAGTTGCTTTTCTTTCCTCTCTGATTCTTCGAGACAGTATAGACAGGTGAGAGAGAAAAAAAATAAAATTAAAAATGCATAGCCAAGAATAAAAGAACCCTAGAAGGAAGCAAAAGACAGCTCTGAACACAATATGTAGTATTTGTTGTACAGGTTTTCTTGAAATGAAAATTTATTGCTTTATATTGAATCCTCTCCTTTTTTCTCCTGTGTATATGGAAATGTTCTTTTTGCTTTTCTTGTTTTATATTTAAGTTTTAAATGAATAAAAAATTTATTGAGAGAGAGACACAGAGAGACAGAGACAGAGAAATGGAAAGACAGAGACAGAGAGAGATGAGGAAAGAGAGGGGGGAAGGAGGAGACGGGGGGAAGGAGAAGACAGGAGAGAGAGAAAGTGAAAGAGTGAGAGAGAGAGAGAGAGAGAGAGAGAGAGAGAGAGAGAGAGAGAGAGAGAAGGGAAGGGAAGGAAAGGGAAAAGGAGAGGAGAGGAAAGGAGAGGAGAGGAGAAGAGAGGAGAGGAGAGGAGAGGAGAGGAGAGGAGAGGAGAAAAGAGAGAGAGAGAGAGAGAGAGAGAGAGAGAGAGAGAGAGAGAGAGAAGGGAACTGAAATCTTAGTGCATCATCTTGGCCATCATTGCTCCCCTTTGATCAGTGGCTGTGAGTACTGGGCAGCCCCATTTCCTCCTTTCTAACAGCCCTGGTCCTGCTCCTTGCCTCCATAGGCCATAAACCGAGCCATGCAGAAGCCACAAGAAGAATACAGCATTGGAGTGCTGGATATCTATGGCTTTGAAATATTCCAGGTAATAGATAACATGGTAGACAGAGCCAAACTTGGGCCTCAGAGCCCCTTTCCCCCATCTGCTCCCATCCCACCTTGTAGTTCCTCTTTGCTCCCCATCCCCCAGTTTCCAGAGGTTCACCCACTGCCCTCATTGCCACCCTATTAGGGTGGGAGGGGAGGGGAGGGAAAGGTGGGCTGAAAGCAGGGAATAGTGATGGCTTCAGGACCTTCTTCCTGCCCCCAGAGAAATGGCTTTGAGCAGTTCTGCATCAACTTTGTGAATGAGAAACTACAGCAGATTTTCATCGAGCTGACACTGAAGGCCGAACAGGTAAGTGTCCCGATACCCAGGAGAGAGGAAGAGACAGAGGAACCAAAGTGGTTCCAAAGTGGTTGCATCCCCAGACCTGAGCCCTCTGAAATACTATAAAAAGCGCACAATAAAGAACAAAGGAGGTAACCTATAAAGAAGGAAAGAAAAGATGGATAGCTCTGAACACAATGTATCTAATACTTTCAATTGAGGAGATCTGAGAGCTTGAAGAATCTAGCACCTGATTTGATCCTTGAAGAAAACAAAGGATTTTGAAGGACAGAAATTATGGAAGGAAGCTATTTTCACAAACATGGGGATGGTTGGGGTAGAGAGTGGGGTGGGATGACCTTTACAAATGCATGGAGACAGACAGATGGCATGTGAATTTTGGGGAATCTGGGGACCAGATCTCAAAATGTAAAATCTAACTAGGACAAGAGTAGCATCCTTTTTTGTTGTTGCTGAGGCAACTAGGGCTAAGTGACTTATCCAGGATCACACAGCTGGGAAGTATTAAGTGTCTGAGATCAGATTTGAACTCAGGTCCTCCTGACTTCAGGGCTGGTGCTCTATCTACTGTGCCATTTAGCTGCCCTAAAAGTAACATCCCTAAACTTTTGTTTCAAAGACAGCAGTGGTACTTTAGAGTGGCTCTGGCATCAGGCAGAGTTAACAAATATTTTTTTAAGCACTTACTATGTACCAGGTGCTGTTTTATGCCCTGGGGATATTAAGAAAGGCAGAAGTCCCTGCTCTCAAGGAACTCATTGTCTAGTAGGGAAGACAATATGCAAAAAACTTTTTTGACCAAGATAGAGACATGATGAATCTGAGATAATCAGTGGAATGAATACATTGGAATTAAGGGGGGTTGGGAAATACTTGTAGAAGGTGGAAGAAGCCAGGATGGAGAAATGAAAAAGGAGAGAATAGAAAGCATGGAGAACAGTCCAGTGAAAAGGCCCAAAGTCAAGAGACCAGTTAGTCTTATTATACAAATTACCAACAGCTAGGAGGCAGTGTCACTGATCACAGAGTACAGGATGGGTACAACCGGTGAACTCTTCCTAAGTTTATCCCATCTCAGACACTTCCTAGTTGTGTGACCCAGAGCAATCACTTAACCCTGTTTACCTCAGTTTCCTTATTTATAAAATGAGCTGGAGAAGGAAATGGCGAACCCCTCCAGTGTCTCTGCCAGGAAGAGAAGGACAAGACCAAAGGACAACAACAAAGGATGGGGAGAAGGTGGTAAAGTCTAAAAAGATTAGAAAAGTATGGGAAAAGGGCAGATTATGAAAGGCTTTAAAAGTCAAATAGAGCATTATAGAGTTGATACTGGGGGTAATGGGAAGCCTCTAGGATTAAAAGGAGGAAATAGAATGATCAGAAGTATACTTTAGAAAGAGAGTGATCTTCAAAATTGCTTGGGAGCACTCACAGTTAGGGGAATCTGGAAAAGCCTTGGGGAGTAAATGGCCTTTCATTTGGGCCTGAAAGGAGCCAGGATTCCCTAGAAGCAAAGGTGAGAAGGGTGCATTTCAGGCAGAGATAACCTGTGTGAAGGGCAGGCACTGAGTCTGGAGACACAGTATTACATATGGGCTATAGGAAACAGCCAGGTTTGAATGGAACATTGTGCTCCTACAGGAGAGTAATATTGGGGGACATGGTTTCTGCTCAATATACCCTCCAAGGGATTCCAAAGCCCTTCCAGGTTTGACCTGGCCCTTCAGCCCCAACTATGGACACAGACATGCGGGTCCCCTATTCAGCTTTGGCTTTCCCGGCAAAATACAGACAGCATTTAATGCTGTCAGACTTGGGCTACTTTATGGAGGTAGGAGGTGGGGAGAGATTATACATAAAGAGACTCCAATAGACTTATGGTGAAAAGAGCCATCCATATCCCGAGAGAGAGCTGTTGAGACTGAATGAGGATCAAAGAGGAATATTTCCACTTTTTTTTTTTTGTTGTTGATGTCGTTTGTTTGCTTGTTTTTTTTTCTTTCTCGTGTTTTTTCCCCCTCTTGATCTGATTTTTTCTTGTGCACCATGATGAAGAGTTTAGGAAAATTGCACATTTAACCTATATTAGATTGCTTGCTGTCTAAGGGAGGGAAAGGGAAAGGAGGGAGAAAAATTTGGAATATAAGATTTTGAAGAGGTGAATATTAAAAACTATCTTTGCATGTATTTGGAAAAATAAAAAACTATTTAAAAAAGAGGGGCTAGGAAGGAGATAATTGTGAAGTGAGGTAGAGGGAGACCTGAATCTGAGCAGGATAAGAAGGAATCTTCATTATCACCAGGTGCTGGGATGGAGGAAAGGAGACTAGGGTTAGAACAGTTAAGGGAACCCTGAGCTCCTTGCTTAGAATGGAAGAGGGGTCTTCCTTCAGTTCCCCCCTATTTACTCACTACTCATTGTTGTTTTCTTCCCATCCCTCCCCAGGAGGAATATGTTCAGGAAGGCATCAAATGGAGCCCCATCCAATACTTCAACAACAAGGTTGTATGTGACCTCATCGAGAACAAACTGGTAAGCCCAAGATCTGGGTGATGCACGTGGGGAGCAGGGCAAGGGTCTGTGAAGAAGGACTCTGTTGGAGGCGGCTATTTCTTCCCAGAGAGTACCATGGATAAGGGGGAGCTTGGAGTATTGATTGTTCCTATCTCCAATGTGACTGCCAGTCAAGCAATCTAGGTCAAGGACAAAATCACCAGGGATGAAAGCCTGTGATCACAAGAGCTGCCAGTGTCACAAGTGATGGCAGGGATCAGTGTTAGAATAGA